>NW_006408853.1:2364443-2366622 GCF_000296735.1 Chrysochloris asiatica
AAAAAAACTTTAAAGAGGTATTTTACAGCAGATTTGCACAATGCAACGTCCTTTGGATTCTTGACTGCTGTTTCCATAAACATTGATTTTAGATCCAAGTAAAATGAAATCCTTAACAACTTTAATCCTTTATTTATCATGAAATTATTTATCTGTCAAGATGTCAGAAACTTTAATTTTTTTTTATTGAGGTGTCATCCATACTGCTGTGCATAGGGTCGCTATGGGTCGGTCCCGACTCGATGGCACCTGACAACAACAACAACATCCATACTGCAGTCTGCAGTTTTTGATCCTCAGCAGCAAGTGCTTCAAGTCCTCTTCCCCAATCAGTAAGTATGATAGTTTTATTTGCATACTGCAGGTTAATAAGCTTTTCTAGAATCCTGGTGCTTTGTTCGTCTTCATTTAGTCAAGGTCCTGGGATTACTTGCTCAGCGTATAGATTGAAAAAGTATAGTGAAAGGATGCAACTCTGCCATACACTTCCCATTTTAACCATTATTTATCCCTTTGTTATGTTTGAATGACTGTCTCTTGGTCTATATACTGGTAATAGTTTTTGTTGTTAAATACTGTGGAGTTGGTTTTGACTCATAGCGACCCTGCACAGGGTTTCTGAGGCTGTAAATCTTTACAGGAGCAGAAAGCCTCATCTTTCTCCCTTGGAACGGCTGGTAGTTTCAATCTGCCGAATTTGAGGTTAGCAGCCCGATTCGTAACCACTATGCTACCAGAGCTCCTTTGTTGTTGTTGTTGTTGTTATGTGCCGTGGAGTCGGAACCGACTCATAGCGACCCTGTACAGGGTTTCCGAGGGTGTAAATCTTTACGGGAGTAGAGCTCCTTTATGTACTGGTAATACATGCGCACAATTAAGTGTTCTGGAATTCTTATTCTTCACAATATTTTTCATAGTTTGTTATGATCCACACTTTTGAATCCTTTGCACAGTCAGTAAAACAAAAGCAAACATCTTTCTGGTATCCTGCACTTTCAGCCAGGATCCATCTGATTTCAGCAGTGCTATTTCTCATTCCATTGTTGTTGCTAAGTGACATTAAGTCAGTTCTTTTTTTCTTTTCTTTTTTTTTTTTTGAGGATATAATCAGATTTAATATACAGTGTAAATATATACATATATACAACAGTGTAAAATAGACATGTGTTTTACAAACATTTCTGAAGACAGTGTCTTAAGATGATAAATTTATCTCTGGGTTAAGTTTCCAAGTGACTATTCTGATTTCAGTGTTTAGTACTACTTTTATAATTGGAAAATATTTTAATTAGGAATGTTTTCTAAGCATATAGAAATCAAATTTTAATTATACTTCATTTCCTAGTCAGAAAACTTCATAGTTATGTCATCAAGTGAATATTAAGAAAAATACTTAATGTTCTAACCAGTTCTATTAAACAGGATACCTTATATTTTTTCTTTTTCTAAACAATGAAAACTAATCCTTTGGAGTTTCAAAAAAAAGTTTTTGCTTTAGAAAAACTCCTTACTTTTAGTCACCAGGTCCTTGATCTGAAAGGTGAGTTGAGTTATGGGCTGAAAGAAGGTAACATTTAGTACACTAATAAGTGGTTACGTTCTACCGCACTTAGTGACTTTTTTTTACTTTTAAGTGTTTTAGGTATGGTTCTACTATTTTAATTTAAGGATTACAGTGAATGAGATTACTGTGCATGTGCCAGGCTCAATGCTTTGTTCTCATACCTTACCTTAATTTAATTAAATTATGCAAATTATTATATAGAATTAGGAAAGTTAGGGCCATACAGATATGCCAAATTCCAAATAGCTTGTTTTAGCTACCATGGTAAAAATGTCTCAAGAGATTTTCTAAAATATAGTTGTTTGATAGTCTGTTTCTCAGTTTTGTATTTTATAAAAGGTGGGATGGAGAGATGGAGTAGTATCAGACGATAAATAATTCAATTTTTATTTTCCAGAGTGGAAATAACTTTTCCCCCAATTTTAAGTTTTGAAAAAGTGAATTTCTAATCCTTTCATTTTAAATGTATTAATTTTTTATAGTAAAAGACACCCCCATATACCTCATATGCTTATTATTCTTTAACAGTTTTTATTAACATTATGTTAATATTTTCCATTTTAATACAGATCTATGTCTATCCATTCAGGACCATGTAGTTGTCTAGTATATGAA
>NW_006408853.1:2367482-2369204 GCF_000296735.1 Chrysochloris asiatica
CTAGATAACAGCAGCACTGACCTTTTGTGTAAAATGAAACATTTGCATACTTTGATGTGGTCTTAATTGCAAGCTACTCTCAAGATTAAAATAAATGTTTTGGCTATTTTCCATTCCAAAAGAAAGGTTGATGCTTGAGTTATAGCACCTGTCTATTATTACTTAGTGAAATAAAGTACACTCCTGTAGAGAAATACTGGATCAAAAGTCAATTTCTGTCATCTGATTAAACTGTAGAATACTAAAAAAGTTATTTCTATGGAAGCCTCTGAAGGGAGCCAAAAGATCAAATGATGCGCCTGTATAAAAGTTTAAAGAGAAATAAACCAATCACCCACTGAAGGTCAAACAGTATTGGCTAGTTCACCATTAGGCTGCAGTTGGACCACGACATTATGTTCGTTAATTTCCTTTTCTGCATCACTAGTGTCTGTATCTTCATTATCATCTTCTTCCTAGTGTGAAGATGCTGTCATGTTCGGATGTGAGCGGGATTCTGACAAAGCCCCAAATGACTGAATGCTGACAGAAGTCAAAGGTCTAAGAAGTTCTGACACTTCATTTTCTTCTTGACTACTGTCTGTATCAGAATCTGAATTGCCTTGAGAATGAACAACTTTTTGCTTGCAGACTGGGCAGGTTTTTTTGGTTTTAGTTAGCCAAGGGTCTACACACTTGCAGTGGTAAGCATGGGAACAGGAAAGAATTCTGAGCTTGTCACCATCTTCATATTCATCCAAATAAATGGCACATACATCATATTCATCTCCTTTCTTGAATTTATGTATAGGAAGTTCCTTAAGCTGATCTTTACGAAGTCTATTTCTTCTAGCTCTATGCCGGTCCTGGACAAATTTTATAATCATGAAAATGACTATCAAGATGAGACAAATTCCCACTATGATAAGGAAGGGAACTAGGTAGTATTCCAGAGGAAGATTAAATTCTGGTATTAAGACAATGGGGCCCCTTTTTTCATATATAAATTCAATTTTCAGTGAATTAGCTGATGATTCACCATTTACTGTAGGAATATCATTTTTCTTTAACACATCAATGTCGTTGGATCCAATGATAATGAGGTCATCAAAATCAACACTGTGAGCTATGGCTGCTTTGTATCCTGCTCTCTGTGCATTTAAAACCTTTACATCAAAATTACAATCCAGTCTTCTAATTAACACGATGAAAGTGCCAGATGAATTGTCTTTTAGAGGTGGAGGCACTATGGGTTCACAGGCATTCTCTGGTTTTAAGTTAACCAGAAAACCCTTTAAACCTTCAGCTGGGTATCTATAACCAAATCTTGTTGGAAGGTCATCAAATGTCTGAGACATATTTTCAAAATCATTTGCTAAAAAGTCCGCTTCTACAGGCTAGGGCAGTAGGTTTAAGAATGCAAAGAATTAGACAGTCAAGATAGTGTAGACTTGTGTAGCCCACAGCATGAGCATTCCTATAGCAAGCAGTATTTTGTTGTAAAATCACTGGCAGCCCGGCGCCTGCGAAGCAAACAGGCTCACTGGCTGCGTCACTACCGGAGATGCTCCTACGGAGACTTCATGACTGAATATCCGTACGGATCCCTACAGCCCAGAACCTGAGCGGGGACGACAACACCAAGGTGAGGTGGAAGTCCCATCAAGTCAGTTCTGATCCATAGCGACCCTTATAGGATTTCCAAGGAGCAGCTAGTAAACTTGAACCACCAACCTAGTTGTT
>NW_006408853.1:2369669-2372002 GCF_000296735.1 Chrysochloris asiatica
GTACAGTGATTATTAATTCCTTCCATTTTCTTGTGATGTTTCCTGTGTCATTCAGTATTTTGCCTATGTTGTTTTGTTAGGTATTGTTGAGTGGGTTCCAGTTCAAAGTGACATTATGCACAACAGAACAAAATACTGCCTGGTACTGTACCATCACCACAATTATTGTTATGTTTGAGCCACTTATTGCTGCCATTTTGCCAATTCATCTCGCTGGGGGTCTTCTTTTTCATTGACTCTCCACTTTATCAGGAAATGGTACCTCCTGACCATATATACACAATACAACATATGAATTCTCTCCGTATGGCTTTTAAGGAGAATTCTGCCTGTACTTCTTCCAATGCAGAGTTATTTGTTCTTCTGAAAGTTCTTGGTAATTTCAATATTCCTCACCAACACCATAATTCAAATGCATCAATTATTCTTTGGTTTTCCTATTCATTGTCCAACTTTTACATGCATGTGAGATGATTGAAAATATAATTGCTTGGGTCGGGCACACCTTAGTCCTCAAAGTAACTTATTTTCTCCATAGCATTTTAAAGAGAACTTTTGTAGGACATTTGCCCAATACAATAAATAATTTGATTTATTGACTGCTGCTTCCATGGGTGTCAATTATGAATCCAAACAAAATGAAGTCTTTGCCAACTTCAATCCTTTCTCCATTTATCATGATATTATTTATTAGTCTAGTTATGAATATCTTCATTTTCTTTACATTGAAGTGCAATTCATACAGAAGATCTTTGATCTTCATCAGTAAGTTTTTCACATCCTTTTAGATGCCAGAAAACAAGGTTGTATCATCTGCTTATCAAAAGTTATTGATGAGTCTTCCTCCAATCTTGATATTACATTCTTCATGTAATCCAGCTTCTCCTATCATTTACCCAGCATATAGACTGGTTAAGTATCATAAAAGGTTACAATCTTGGTACATATCTGTCCTAACTTTAAACTGTTCAGTATCTCCATGTCCAGTTTGAATGGCTGTCTGTTGGTCTATGTACAGGTGCCTATTAATCACAATGAAATATTCCACAATTTCCAGTCTTCACAATGTTATCCATAATCTGTTATGATACAGACTTTGCATAGTCAATAAAACACAAGCAAATGAAGACCCTGAAAGTCTTGTTCCACTCATGTTACTAAGGTTGACTTGACTTTGATGAAGCAGCTTTTCTCCAGTTGAATTCTGTGTCTCTTCCAATTTGAGGGGCTCATTTTCTGACACTATATCAGGCAATGCTTTGATGATATTTATATGATTTTTAATGACTGATGTTTCAGAAGTGGGCCACCTATTCATTTTTCTTAGTCTATTCTAAATTATATTCTTTATAACATGTCCATTATAGGTGATACTGCTGGTATTTTAAGTACCAGTGGCATTGCTTCCAGCATCACAGTAACACATAAATCATCACAGCGTAACAATATGATAGGTAAGTAGTGGAAAAAAAAACCTTTAAAACACAGCAAAAGCAGTGCAATTTATAGTACTAACAGATATATCAAAAAAGAAGAAAGGACCCAAATCAACACCTTAACCCAGCATCTCCAACAATTAGTAAAAATTGCAGTAAAATAAGCCTACAGTAACCAGAAGAGAAAGAATAAAAGTTAGAAGAGAAATACATGAAACAGAAGACATAAAAACAATAGACTCAAGAATAGAAGTTGGTTCCTTTAAAGCATTGATAAAGTTAACAAACAACTGGCAAGTCTAACAAATAAGATACAACTAAAATGAATAAGAAATGAAATAGGATAAGTCATAACAGAACCAACAGAAATAAAAGGGATTACAGCAAAAGGTATTGAATTTGAATTGTTGAATTGTGCCGTGGAGTTGGTTGTGACTCATAGCGACCCTGTACAGGGTTTCCAAATGAGGAGAAAGATGAGCAGAAAGCCTCATCTTTCTCCGGCAGAACAGCTGGTTGTTTTGAACTGCTGACCTTGCGGTTCGCAGCCCAATTCATAACCACTACGCTACCAGAACTCCTTGTATATAAAAGGGATTATAGCAAAATGTTATGAATATTGTATAACAAATTTGAAAACCTAAAAGAAATTGATACATCATCTTTCTCCCACGGAACAGCTGGTAGTTTCAAACTGCTAACTTTGAGGTAAGCAGCCCAACTCATAACTACTAAGCTACCAGAACATCATTGTGTTTACTCTAGCCCACAGCAACCCTATATACAACAAAATGAAACACCACTTGGTCCTGTGCCATTCTTCCAATTGCTGCTATGCTTGAACCAATTGTTGTTGCTTCTCTGCAATCCATCTCATTGGGAGTCTTCCTTTTTTTC
>NW_006408853.1:2390064-2390985 GCF_000296735.1 Chrysochloris asiatica
GAGTTAACTCTGATATTCTGTATAGGGCTTTTGAGGGTCCTCTGTGAATTTGAACTGCAGACCTTGAGGTTCAAACAGATCTTGGAGTCCAGTGCATTACCCCATAATGTCTTCATTGTAGATGTATTTATCATATGACTCTTAGCACAGAAAGCATTATCCTTCAACATAGAAAAAGTTATAGGATAGGAAAAAACAAGCCAAGCTAATTGCAATAAAAAAAACAAGTAGGAGTGGCAATACTAATCTCTGATAAAATAAACTCTAAGGCAAAAACTAGCATAAGAGATAAAGAAGGACACTATCTCATGATTAAAGGGTCAAATGAGAAAGATGACATACCCATAATAAATATCTACACTCCCAATGAAAGAGTACCAAGGTATATAAAGCAGTCCCTACTAGACTTAAAGAAAGAAATAGATAAATCTACAATTATAGTGGGAGATTTTAATATACCACTTTTGAAAAGGGGTAGAATAACCAGAAAGAAAATTGACAAAGATACAGAGGAACTAAACAACACAATCAACCAATTTGACCACATAGATGTGTACAGAATCTATGTGGTAAAATTCTTTAGCACAATACACATTCTTTTCTAGTGCACATGGAACATTCTCCATAATTTCCCATGTGTTAAGACACAAAACAATCCTCCATAAATTTACAAACATCAAAATACTAAAAAGCATCTTTTCATACCACATGCTATAAAACTAGAAACCAATAATAAGAAGACTAAGAAGCAGTTGTTCGAACAGAACATGGGAACACTGAATGTTTTAAAATTAAGAAAGGTGTGTGACAAGGTTGAATTCTTTCACCATACTTATTCAACCTGTATGCTGAGCAAATAATCTGAGAAGCTGGGTTCTATGAAGAAAAACTTGGCATCAGGATTGGAGGAAGACTCATTAA
>NW_006408853.1:2391666-2392795 GCF_000296735.1 Chrysochloris asiatica
TGGAGGGTCAGAGAAAAAGAAGAACCCCAACAAGATGGGTTGGCCAGGGGGCAGCACTGATGGACTCAAGTGTAGCAGTAGTAGTGATGTTGGCCCAGGATTAAACATGTTTTCTTCTGCTGTACATGGGGTCACTATGAGTCGGTTCCAACTCGATGGCACCTAACAACAACAACACCATATATATATATAAATGGAGAAAAGATTGAAGTTGTCAAAGACTTCATTTTGTTCATGAAGTTGTCAAAGACTTCATCAACATTCATGGAAGTAGTAGTTAATAAATAAAATGACTTATTAGGTAAATGTTCTGCATAAGACCTCTTTAAAGTGTTGAAGAGCAAAGATGTAAGTTTGAGGACTAATGTGTGCCTGATCCAAGATATCATACTTTCAGTAACCTCACATGCATGTGAAAGTTAAACAGTGAATAAGGAAAACTGTAGAAGAATTGATTTATTTAAGTTATGGTGTTGGAGAAGAATATTAAAAGTATCATGGATTGCCAAAATAACAAACAGATCTGTGTTGAAAAAAGTACAGCCAGAATGCTCTTTGGAAGTTAGCATGACCAGACTTCATCTCTCATCGTTCAGGCATATTATTATCAGGAGGCACCAGTTCCTGGAGAAGGATTTCATGTTTGGTAAAGAGGAGAGTCAGAGATAAAGAGGTAGACACCCAATGAGATGGACTGGCACAGTGGTGGTAGCAACAGGCTCAGATAGAGCAACGATTGTGAGTCTGGTGCTGTACCAGATATTGTTTAATTCTGTTGTACATAGGGTTGCTGTGTTGGTACCAACTTAATGACACCTAACAATGAAAACAACAATGTCCAATCATTTCAGGAGAAAACATATGATCAAGAACTGATATTGTTGAAGGTAGAAGTAAAAGATAGTGAAAGTATTGGTTAAAAGCAAAGGTCTTAGACTTGATGGGATACCAACTGACATGTAACAACAATGGATATAGCACTAACAGTGCTCATTCTTCTATTCCAAGAAATTTGGAAGGCAGCTAATATAACAACTAACTGGTAGAGATGCATTTTCATCCCTATTCCATGAGAAGGCGATCCAACAGAATATGTAAATTTTAAATTATTTTGGCACTGTAGGTTAAT
>NW_006408853.1:2393920-2395672 GCF_000296735.1 Chrysochloris asiatica
ACTCTGGACATGGATCAGTTCCTGGAAAATGACATAGTGCTTGGTAAAGTAGAGGTTATGCAAAAAAGAGGAATACCCTCAACAAGATGGATTAATACAGTGACTGAAACAACGGTTCAATATAGCAAGGAACGTGAGGATGACACCAAAGCTAGCAGTACTTCAAGCTGGTGTAAATACTATTGCTGTAATTTGGTGTCAACTTGACAGCACTTAACAACAACAAAATCAACGATATCCAAGGTGTAAATACATAAAAATATGTTTACATATCTGTGAAAGAGGAGTCCTTGGTGCCATATTTACCACATTGTCATTGTCAATAACAACAGGCAATACACAAGGGAGTATGCCAAAATACATTGCAACTAGGGTATCAGGTATGACACGAATGGGTTTATTCCAAACAAAACATGCTTAGATATGTCTCTGTGATCTGTGGATGACTATAGACATGTCATCTCAGTATACTTCTGGTGCAGTTTCAAGTTGTGCCTAAAATAAATGTTCAAGAAAAATAGTGATTTCCCAAGTGATATGCTGGGACGGTTAGATTAAAGGCAGAAAGATTAGCTCAGAAGTTTATGGTGACTGTTTGGGGGATTCCAAAGGGAACCATGATAGATTTTCTTGAAGAAAACAAGATTATGGGGGTTTACTAAGAAGACTTTTTAAGAACTATATAATCTCAAAAAGTCCTCTGTGCTTGGCCAAGCTCTGCAGCCATCTGGAGGCTGTGTCAGCGTTTCCATGACAAAAACCGGAGGAAAAAAATGTGCATAAAATCACCTCTGTGCTGCCACCCGCTCCTGCCAGCATTTGGAGAGGGAAGTAGTGAGGAGCAGGTGGGGCATCTCTGGGCCGAGAGTGTCCGGTGGCAAGTGTTTATTTAAAATCCTTGGGCAGGGAAGGGAAGGGAAGGGGAAACTACCCCAACCTCCTCGGGAGCTAGGTACCCATTTCCCAATGCTCCAAATTTAGCGGTTTCGTTTTCTTTCAAAGGACAGCCGACTTTAAGTGTCATTTTGAAAAAGGGTTGAAGAGGACTAACCACAAGTCAAGGTTAGAAAAACTGAGCCCTGTCGGGATCTGGCGGCAGGCAAGCTTTACAGGGGTCATCTGCAGACAGTGTCTCGTCCCCCACCCCCAACTCCACACACACTTCAACAAGAAAAAGGAGCTCTGGTAGCGTAGTGGTTACGAATAGGGCTGCTAATTTCACAGTTAGCAATTCAAAACTACCAACCGTTCTGCGGGAGAAAGATGAGGATTTCTGTTCCCATAAAGATTTACAGCCTCGGGAAACCCTGTACAGGGTCACTATGAACCCGAACCGAGTTCACAACACACAGCCAATTCCCTTAAAGGTAGAGCGTCCTTAGAATTCTCCAAAGTGCACATAAATCTCAGCAGGAGGATAGCAGAGGATTCCAGAACAAAGTCAATATCATCCTAATCCATCAAACTGCTGAAACAAAATAGACCTTAACATTAGCAGGTAAAGGAAAAGATAGCATTGTTTTCCTGTATTGTGTAAAGTGATTTACAACTTTCAGTTCTGTGCATTTAGGTTGCTTAGCAATTAACAAAGTGGACGCAGACAAGTAGTGTGGAGCTTTCTGGTTCATCTTTTTGGTGTTAGCTGGGGAAACTAGGCTAGTTTTCTCATCTACTCCCTAGAATGGAAGATCCTGTTCTTCTGTGGCTTGTGGTTTCATTAATTGTTGTTGTTGTCAGGTGCCATCGAGTTGG
>NW_006408853.1:2397237-2398762 GCF_000296735.1 Chrysochloris asiatica
CTAAGATTCATGTTGGAAAACATGAAGAGGAATAACATAAGAATTATTGACATTCCAAAACAGGAAGAATCACACAAGTCCACAGAGGAAATAGTTAAAGAACTGCTAGGAAAAAATATCTCTAACAACCTGAAAAGTGAAAAGATAAACATTCAAGAAGCTCAACAAACCACAGGAAGGATAGATCCCCAAAGAAAATCACCAAGACATATCATTATCAAGCTCTCCAAAAGCAAAGATAAGGAGAGAATCCTGAAAGCAGCTAAGGAAAATAGAAGTGTTACATACAAAGGCAAGCAAGTTTCGGATTAAGTTAGGCTATCTCAGCAGAAACCATGCAAGCAAGAAGGCAATGGGGTGACTTATATAAAACCCTGAAAGAAAAATAACTGTTAACCAAGAATCCTTTATCCAGGAAAGCTATCAAAATCAAATGCAATGATATAATCAAAAAATTCCAGGATAAACAGAAGTTAAGATTTTGCCATAGCTAACACTGAACTACAAAACATCCTAAAGGGACTTTAGTCCTAAAGGGACTTCTGTGGACTGAGAACCAACAAGAACAGACAACAACCAGAGATTGGGATATGTGGCAGCACCTCCCAGAATTAAATCGACAGATGGAAGAATCCAGAACAGAATAAAACTATAAGAACAAACCCAGATAATCTGGAGATCAGTCTATGATCAAAGCAATTAGAATGTAAAAGAAGGTAAAAACATAGGAACAGTGATCCAGAGGGTGAGAAGGTCAGGTAGATTAGAGGATAAAATAGACTGCCTTAAATGGAGGCAAAATTAATGAAATATAAGGTAACCTTATAGTAAATTAACCCTACAAAACATACCAAGAAAATGAAAATCAGAGAATAGCATGGAAACATTAAAATTATGAGGAAACTCACAAGAAAGAACACAATAAGTGCATGCACTCAACAAAGGAAGACACATAGAACAAAGAAAGCAGCAAAACCAGAAAAAAAAAAAATAAAAACCAACAAAAAACATAATGACAGCAATTAATCCATACCTATTCATGTTTACACTAAATGTAAACAGATTAAATACACCAGTTAAGAGATGGAGAGTGGCAGAATGGATAAGAAACAAGATCTTTCAATATGCTGTCTGCAAGAGACACAACTTACACACAGAAACAAAAATAGATTAATAGTCAAAGGCTTGGAAAAAATGTACCAAGATAATTGCCATAAAAAATGGCAATTTTTAACTAATATCTGATAAAATAAACATTAGGGCAAAACCCAGAATAATAGATAAAGATGGACATTATCTCATGATTAAAGGGACAATTGAACAAGATGACATAACCATAATAAATATCTATGATACCAATGAAAGAGCTCCAAAATATATAAAGCAAACTCTAATAGATTTGAAGAAAGAAATAGATGAATCTACAATAATCTTCGGCAATTTTAATGCACTGCTTTCAAAAATGGATAGAACAACCAGAAAGAAACTTGACAAAGACACAGAAGAACTAAACAACACAATCAGC
>NW_006408853.1:2404640-2405437 GCF_000296735.1 Chrysochloris asiatica
TTATGAGTCGGTTTCGACTTGATGGCACCTGACAACAACAACAATGTTGTTACAAAATGAGCTATCTCAGAAGCAGAAGAGGGATATCACTATCAAAAAGAAGAGTCAGAGTCATTTTTTTGACCCCCTAGATCCCTATGCATTGAAACTCCTTAACCCAGTGACAGAATTCTGTGAAATTATAGAATCAGCAGAGTACTGGCCACAGTGGAACAAAGGTCTGTAGCACAAATTAGAGAGGTAGGCTTTCCAGCCAAACTAGTGACTATAACTCAGTGATTTGGGGCAAGATGTTTGCTTGTAGTGTGGATTGCCTACAGGCATTGAATTGGAGGAGCTAGGTTTGCTGACACATCCAGTTAGCGCAGAATGCCTTCAGGATAAGGCTAATGATGGAGTGGTGTGCCCTGTGAGCATTTATCATCAGCCCTTAAAAGAGGCACTGTAGTTGATAAGCACTAGATGACTAACCACAATGTCAGCAATTCAAACCCACTAGAAGTTCATCAGAAACCCTATGCAGGGTCACTATAAGTCTAAAACTATTCCATGGCACTTAACAACAACCACAACCAAAGAGTTTTGTGATATTGTGCAGGCAAAGAGAGGTACCCTGTGGGTATGGCTAAGAAGAAGATGTTCAGATTGGAAGAATTCTTCCTTGAATATTTCTGATCCTGAATTATAATCTAACTTCCCTAATAAACCCCCAAATTGTGATTATAGTATCTGAGATCTGGGTGACCACTGTTGTTTTGGGAGTCCTGGTGTGACACTGTGAGTTAATGCAGTGGACT
>NW_006408853.1:2405537-2406994 GCF_000296735.1 Chrysochloris asiatica
TGCAAAATGGTCCAGCCTCTCTGGAAAACAATATGGCACTTCCTCAGAAGGTTGGAAATAGAAATACCTTATGATCCAGTAATTCCTCTACTTGGTATTTACCCACAAGAAATATGGGCCATAACATGGGTAGATATATGCACACCAATGTTCACAGCAGCACTATTTACAATAGCAAATACATGGAGACAGCCTAAGTGCCCATCAACAGAAGAATGGATAAACAAACTGTGGTACATAAACATAATAGAATATTACACTACCTTGAAGAACAACAAGGAAGATGTAAGCTATCATATAACATGGATGAACCTTGAGAACACTATGTTTTGTTGAGTGAAATTAGTCAGTTGCCAAAGAAGAAATACTGCATAGGACCACTACTTTAAAAAACTGAAATAACCCATTCTAAAAGTGGGGGGGGGGGCTGGGGGATTATTTGCTGGTTATCGGGATGTGTAGGCTGGGGTGAGGGAAGGGAGGGGAAGGTGGAGAACAGGGTAAGGAATAGACAGAGGATAGTTTGGGCTCTAGAGGGTGCAGGGGCAATACACAAGAAGGAGGGAGAATGGAAGAACAAGGCAGTTGGGAAAACAATTAAGCAGGTTTGCATGGACTAAGCAGTAAGCAGGACAGACATAAATAATGATATATGCACAACCTTGGGACCACAGGGCTGTGGGATACAGGGATTGAGACATGGTTGGAATGGGCAAAAGAGGGAAAATAATGTTAAGATGGTTGACTGTCTTTTTAATCTTCATTTTCCTGGTATACCATTATAAAATAAACACTTGAGGGTGAGAGAAAGGAATAGCCAGAAATATCACCATGGAAAGCTTGTAATCCGTCTTCTGCCTATAACTGATTAGAGTACCTAAAATGGGACCACAAGAAGGAGGCTTCTTGTGTAGCCGCTGCATTACATAAGAACATAGGTGGAATCCTGAACCTCACCCAGAATCTTCTGAGGTGGGGAATTTCCACTTGAAAGGACAAACAGACCTACCTAGAGCGACTAGAAGAACAGAAGATACTTCTTGAAAGAAATACCAACAGGAAAAATATAAAACAATAATGCGAGTCCAACTGATTACTACAAGAACAAGCAAGTTGCTTGCCCAGGAGACATCAATGCAATGAGGTCAGGTCCCCTCAGGGCAAATCTGCTTCCAAGACTAAGACTCAATGGGAATACACGTGCCGACATGCACTCTGATTGGTGACCATGTTCGTCACCGATTAAGGGGAAGTGAGGGAAAAACAGCAATGAAGCTGCAAGCTAAGCCCTGAAAGGGTTAATAGACTCCTGTGAATCTGGTTGGAGACCTGGGCCAGCAGTATGGCAAGATCTGGGGACCCTTGGGCCCAGAGTCAGTGACATAGCCACAGAGGACTAGAGTGGAGAGTGAAGCATCCAGCTGATAAGAAGAGAGGGCATATGCACAAGAACACCC
>NW_006408853.1:2411514-2414231 GCF_000296735.1 Chrysochloris asiatica
GGTCTTTCTTATACATTGTCCAACTTTTTCACACATTGAGATCATTGAAAATACCACGGGGACTCTACCTTTCACCGCATACTCTTAAACTAACCTCCTTGAAAATTTGTAAGCCAGTCACTTTGTACCTTTATCACTTCCTCATTTTAGGTAGCCAATGTCTAAGTTGCCCATTCCTATCAACCCTATATACAGAGGGGATAGGATTGATCCTTGATGTGAAGACTTCTTCCCTCTCAGTTGGTATTTTGAGCTACTACATCAAAAAGTATAGGTCAAGTTCATCAAATTGTAGTAATTTACACTGGTTTCCTTTATAAAAAAATATTTTTTTTATCTTCTTCCAGTAGAGTTCTGATCATCAAGCTATTGAGGCTAGGTCAAATGAATATTACCTGCAAGTTTGGGTGTTCTTATGCATCTCCCCTCACTACATATCAGCTAGATGCTTCACTAGCTCTAGCCCTCCATGGCTATATCCTTGTTCATGGGCTCAGGAGTCCTGAGATCTCACCACACTTCAGACCAACCAGCACTTCCTCTTCTCTCTCTCATCTCCAGGTCAACAGGATCTTATGGAACGTGGTTGAACTCAGCCCATATATTCCTTGCTGCCTTTCCTCCTCTTCCACTCACAAGTAAACCAACATGGGCACCAGTAAGCTTATATGCCTGCTTATGTTCCCTTTGAGTTTCAGTCTTGGAGGGGAGGTTTGCCCTGAAGGGACTTGATTGCTTGCCTTGATGGCTCCCTGGAGAACAACTTGCTTTTTCTTATAGTAGCTAATCAGACTGCCATTGTTGTTTTGGATTTTTCCTGCTGATCTTTCTTGCAAGAAATGTCTTCTGCTACTCTAGCTGTTCTAGGCTGGTCTGCATTTGATTTTTTAACGGATGCTTCCATGACTATTGATTGTGTATCCAAAGAAAATGAAATCACTGACAATTTCAATCTTTTCTCCATTTATCATGATGCTGCTTATGGGTCCATTGTAAGAGTTTTTGTTTATGTGTAATCCACACTGAAGGAGTCTTGTAACATCATGGGTAAGTAGTTGTGCTGCTAACCACAATGTCAGCAGTTTGAATCTTCTGGTTACTCAGAGAGAAATATGAGACTTCCTGCTACTACAAAAATTTAGAGGGTCACTGTAAGTCAGAACCAACTGGATGGCACATTTTCACAATGACCACCACTAATTTATACTAAGACTGTAGTTTCGGATCTTTATTAGTTGGTGCTTCAAGCCTTTTTTGCTTTAAACAAGCAATACTGTGCCATCTACATTTTGCAAATTGTTGATGCATTTTTATTCTATAGGCCAGCTTCTCAGATTATTTGCTCAGTTTAAAGATTCAATAGGTATGGCAAAAGAATATAATGCTGATACACACGTTTTCTGATTTCAAATCATATAGTTTACCCTTGTTTTGTGGGAACTGCATTCTCATGGTCTATATTCAATTTCTGTATGAGCACAATTAAGTGTTTTGGAGTTCCCAGTTATTCCTGTAAATTAAATTTCTCTCACAGAAAATAATTATTTTCCTCACATGCAGTTGTGGTATATATATGTCATATCTTAAAACTATTTTATCTTTTGACAATAGTACTGTATTTTTTGTGATATAGCATGTCTTTTTTTAAATCACAATTTGATAAGAGCAATTTACTAATTATACTTGTAATGTGACTAATATAGTCATCCAGAGAAATATAATTTAGAATCCATAGAGGATGTTTTTGGCTTAGTTTATTTGTACTAGCCATATCATAAAACAAATTCAGTATTTACTTCAATCACTAAACTAATGTAACATTGTCGTAAAGAGATTTCAGCTTTAAGTACAAAATAAACAATGATTGCCTCAGTACTCCATAAATTTCTTTTATGAAAATAGTAATGCACATAGTAAAAATTTCAAGTATTTCAACATAAAATGAGTCTATTTCACGCTGTACATATTGTTGGAAATTTCCAGAAGTAAACTTGTATATCTTTTCAGAAAATTTGTAGACATATACACAAGCATATGGATAGAGTTTATTTTATGCCAATGGAATAATTTATAGAGTTTCTATCATTTGTTTAGTATCTTATGAGTTTTTCAAATTAGCAAATCTTACCTATTTTATTCTTTTTAACAGATGTATATAGTCTCCCTTTCTATGGAATTCATATTTTATTTAACCAATTGTCTATTGAGAAATATCACAGTTGTTTAAAAGTCTTTTTTTAACAACTTAATAAAAATAGTGATGTAAAAAATAACATTGTGCATATTTCTCTGAGTTACACACAAATATATTTGTAAGGTTGTTGTTAAGTGCCATCAATTTGGTTACAACTCACAGATCCTGTACAGGGTTTCTGAGGAGCAGCTAATGGTTTTGAACTGCCAACCTTGTGGTTTTCAGTCCTGTGCTTATCTGCCACACCAGTATTCCTATTTGTAAGTTTGTTATTATTGTGAAGTGCCGTCTAGTCAGTTCTGACCAATAGCGACCCTGTATAGCGTTTCCAAGAAGCAGCTTGTGAGTCTGAACTTCTGACCTTGTGGTACAAACTGACTTTGCAGTCCTGTTCATTAAGCCACAGTGCCATACCAGGACATCATTGTAAGGAAAATACCTCAAAATAGGATTACTATGTAAAATGATGATAAAATACTATAATTTTAGATTTTTATAAATTCCTTTGAAAGAGATTATGCCA
>NW_006408853.1:2414331-2415544 GCF_000296735.1 Chrysochloris asiatica
CAAACTGCTTTTTGACATGATGCAAATCGAACAGTACAGAAGTCTCAAAAAAGAGTCGAAGAGATGGAAATACCACCTTCAGAAGTATATAGGCATAGGTGGAGTGTATTTTGAGAAAAAAAAAAAATTCACATTTAAAATTTTTATTTAATAAATGTTTCTATGTGCAGTTCAGCTGATTACTTGATGTATTTTCTAGCTGTAGTCTTTGTAAACTCCCACTAAATGAATGTTTCTTGATGGGTCTATACAATAAAAAAGTGGAAAGATGCTTATAGATTATGTGATTCAATTATGAGTGATTATTAATAGATCTAATTATGACTCATTAAGTTTGCCATCTTACTTCACATGACAGATTTATTATATACTCAAGACTACTGTTTAGTTTTTGTTATTAAAATCTTCTATAATACATCTGTATAAGTACTGTTTTATTTTTTAGTCAGAAGGTTTCAGTTCTTGATCATAATTACCGTTTGTATGCTTGTTGAACAATTTCTGTAGATATTATTGATTAGTCTGGATAAAATTTTCACATAAAATTATCTTTATATCAGACCCAGTAATATGTTGTTCAAATCACCTTCACATTCTTTACCACTTTTTACAAGATATTTTATAAGCATCTTCAAATTATCAGCTAATCTCTGTCTTTGGCATGCCTTCAAATTCAGGTAATTATTTTGCATGGGGTCTAATGAAAAAATAAGAAAGCACAGATAATTTGCATAGCTTTATCTGAAATTTGTTAGGTGCTTAGTGAAAAATAGTTTATGCATTGTTGTATGCGCTTTATTACCATCTCCTAAGTTCGAGTGTCACATTACTGAAGGGATAATGTGTTTTTTCTAGTCTATTCTAGGTGACTCAAATTTTTTTTTATAAACCACCTGGTAGTACATGTGAAAATCAGGCATTTTTAGATAAATCAGATAATTTTAGACTATTTTTGTGTGCCCATTACTTTATAAAATGAACCACTGTTATTTTAGTAAAATTGATTTTCACAACTATGCCAGGTAAACACCAGAGGGAGAATTAACAATAGTTTTATGAACACAACCACAATATGTAGGTTTACTACATAGTTGGTCTTGTGCAGCAAATTTGCTTAATGCAATACGTCATCTGATGTCTTGACTGCTGCTTCCGTGAGTGTGGATAGTTAATCCAAGAAGAATGAAGTCCTTGACAACTTCAATCTTTTCTC
>NW_006408853.1:2424174-2426427 GCF_000296735.1 Chrysochloris asiatica
TAATTTATATCTTTATTAATAATACATATGAAAAGACTTAAGTAAGCTTCTGGAAAAATGTCCTTATCTTTCTATTCCACTTTCCATGAACTTTTTGAAATCCCTCAGACTCTCAATTTTCTCTACTCAACAAATATTATTGTTTACCACCCTTCTTTTCCTGCTTAATTTTCATCCATTGCACTTCACATCATCAAATATTATATGCTTACTTATGTATTTGTTTTATGATGCTTTCATATTGAAATGTACAGGGTAAAATATTTTGTTTAATTTTTTCACTTCCTTTTCCCCAGTGTTTATAAATGTACCTGGAACATATTGTGTGTTCAATAAATTATTTTTTAAATTGAGTGATTGGAAGAATGAGTGAGCTTTCTTTGGGATGTATTTCAGACTTCAAGATGAAACTTTGCTGAAGTAGATATGGTAAAGTTTGTTTTGTGTGTGTGACTGAGAGTTTTGTATTCTTAGAAAGTATTTTTCTCTAGATTTGCCTTATAAAACTATACTACTTTTTCTTCTAGGACTTTGCATTGATTCATAGTAACACTTTGATGCTTAACTAAAATTATTTTTGCAAAAAGATTAATGAGATAGGGTTACAACATAGTATTTTATCAAAGTGATGTACATCAATGTAAAATAATCAATTTTCTCTCAATAATTTAATTGACACCTTCATCATATGCCAAATTATATATATTTGATTTTATTTACAACTTTCAATTTTCTTCTTGTGATCTGTCAATTCTGGTGGCGTACAACATCATTTTATCCACTTTAACACAGTGATATATTTTAGTAGTTTTTAATTCTCTTAAAAGCTATTAAGACTTCTCCTAACTCATTTGACAATTTCATTCAGATTAAGTTTTTAATACTGCTTGTCATGTTCTGACAAAAGTTACATTTTACCTGGAACTATAATTTATGGAAAATTCAAATATATAGAATTTTGTATCTTTCTTCTTAAGAAAACTTACATATCATCAAGTTTTCTTAAAATCTTATTAAATATTTCTCATACCTTTTTAACATTATAGCTAACAATTTATTGCTGCTGTTGAATAAGAAATTTGTTATATATATATATAATCACAATCAGTCTTGATAATAATTGCTCACTATTGAACCACAAGTGTCTTATCTTCATCTCCTTTCACCAGCCTCATCTAGCCATCTAGACAGGTTGAAAATCACACAGTGGAGATTCTACCTTCCTCTACAGCCATTGAAACTAAACTCCCTCTTGAAATCTTGTAAACCTTTCACTTAGTGCCTTTATAGACCCCATTTTAGGTAACCAATTTCTAAGTTGCCCATCCCTATCACCCCTGTGTACAGAGGGGGTGGAAATGATCCATGCTGTGAAAATTTGTTCCCTCTATTAAGCTACATTGAGCAGCGAGATGTTCTTCGAGCAGCAATCTCCAGAGTCCTGGTGTGGTGTTGTGGATTAATGCACCAGACCCCAAGGCCATTTTAACTGCAAGGAGCAGAAAGCCTCATCTCTCTCCCTCATAGGGCCTGGTGGATTCAAGCTGCTTACAGTGGAGTTCACAGCCAGATTCTTAACCACTACACTATCAGGCCTTGCACCTTCAAAATGGCAGATCGGGTAGTTGTGTAGCGAGAAGCTGTGTCAACAATAATACAGAATAGCAGGCCAACATGATTTACGAGATGGTGTTGGAACTCTGAAACAAATATAAAAGTATATTTGGAGGATCGGAGGGTTTACAGCTGGGGAATTTGCAGGAGAATCCAGAAATCCATTGTTTACTGGATCAATACACTCAGCTGTTTCTGGAGCCGCCATCTTGGGAGAGAATATCTTGATTGTATCAGGATTGATAGTATTAGGAGAGAACATCTTGATTGTATCTTGATTATACCAGGATTGTATCAAGATTGACATAGAAATTTAAAGTGACAGTATCGACATAAAACCAAACGGCTACCACTCATCGGTCTGTCGTGCTGTGGTGGATTGAGCTGCTGTGATTCTGAGGGCTCTGCCACCAGTATTTTAAATAACCAGTAGGGTCACCCATGGTGGACAGGTTTCAGAGGAGCTTCCAGACAAAGACAGACTAGGAAGAAAGAGTGACGAACTACTTCAGAATCACTAGTCACTGAAAACTCTATGAATAGCAGAAAAACACTGTCAGATACAGGACCTGAAGGTGGGAAGGCACTCAGAATGTGACTGGGAAAAAAAAAAATGCCTCCTCAAAGTAGAGTTGACCA
>NW_006408853.1:2426723-2428002 GCF_000296735.1 Chrysochloris asiatica
GATCCTGGGCCAACCTCACTACCGCTGCCACACTTGACGCCATCAATGATGCCACCTGACTGATCCATCTCGTTGGGGGTCTTCCTCTTTTTCTCTGACCCTCCATCTTACCCAGCATGACATCCTTCTCCAACAACTGTTCCCTCCTGACGATATATCCAAAGAATTAGAGACAAAGTTTAGTCATCTTGGCCTCCAAGGAGCACTCTGGCTGTACTTCTTCCAAAACAGATCTATTAGTTCTTTTGGCAGCCCAAAAAGGCAATTTTAGTATTGTCCTCCAACACCACAATTCAAAGGCATCAACTCTTCTACGATCTTCCTTATTCACTGTCCAGCTTTCGCATCCACATGAGGTTATTTAAAATACCATGGTTTGGGTCAGGCACACCTTAGTCCTTAAGCTGACATCTTTGCTCTTCATGGTGTTGCATTCATCTTTAAAAAGAACATTTCCAGATCAGTCATGAGGTACAATGCTGTAAGTGATAGGATAATATCTATGTGCCTACAGGGAATCCCAGTTAATACCACTATTATTCAAATTTATGCACCAACCACTAGAGCCAGTGAAGATGAAATAGAAGAATTCTACCAAATTCTTCAATCTGAAATTGATCAAACATGCAATCAAGATGTATGGCTCATTACTGGTGATTGGAATGCAAAGGTTGGGAACAAAGAGGAAGGACCAGTAGTTGGGAAATTTGGACTTGGTGATAGAAATGATGCTGTAGAACGTATGATAGATTTCTGCAAAACAAATGATTTATTTATTTCAAATACCTTCTTTAGACAGCATAACAGATGACACATGGTTCTCACCAGATGGAACACATAGAAATAAAATTGACTACATCTGTGGAAAGAGAAGATGAAAACAGTGAAAACAAAGCCAGGGGCAGACTGTGGAACAGACCATCAATTACTGATATGCAAATTCAAACTGAAGCTGAAGAAAATGAAAACAAACCAATGAGAGCCAAAATGTGACCTTCAATTTATCCCACCTGAATATGAGATCATCTGAAGAACAGATTTGATACATTAAACACTAAAGACCGAAGACCGGAAGAGTTGTGGATGACATCAAGAACATTAGACATGAAGAGAGTAAAAAGTCATTGAGAAGATAAGAAAGAAGGAAAAGGTCAAAATGGAAGTCAGAAGAGAGTCTGAAACTTGCTCTCCATCGTTTAGAGATGCTAAAGCAAATGGAAGAATTGAAGAGGTCCAAGAGCTGAACAGAAAATTTCAAAGATCAGCTCGAGAAGATAAA
>NW_006408853.1:2434490-2439045 GCF_000296735.1 Chrysochloris asiatica
TTAGTATAGAACTCAAGAAGACAACATTGTCAGGAAGGACCAGTCACTGGAGAAGAGTATCATGTTTGGTAAGATCTCCAACTTACCAAAACTTGTCAGAGACAAACAGGAATACTCCCAGAAAAATTAATGGCAAAGTGGCAGCATCAATGGGCACAAGTTTGGTAACCATTGTGAGGTTGGCCCAGGACTGGGCATGTTTTGTTCTGTTGTGCATAAGGTTGCTATGAGTAGGTACTGATTTGATGACACCTAACAACAACAACAATACTATTTTTAAATTTTTTTGTCTGTTCTTGTAGAATAAACCCTATTTGTCTTTCCCTAACTCCTAGGTAGTTTAGGAGTATTTTATTCCCTATGTAGGCTTGTAACGAATATTTTGCATTTCAGATTTCCCAACAAAATGTTCTTAAATGTGGAAGCTGAGCACTGTTGGTACCCTGGATTCCAGTCTCATCGTGAATGTCCCATAGTGCCTAGTGGAACAGCTCAAGTTGGAAGTCTGCATGGAGAACATCAAGGTTTCTTAGGCAGCTCTAACACTTCCACAGTACTGCTATGTAGCACAATTTCAAGGATGCCCTGCTGGTCAGTGTTCCAGTAGGAAGTAACCCCTTTCATAGGTTGTGCTTTTCTCTGAAGACTGTAGGTAAGAACCTCACTGAAGAATACCTTCAAGTATGAGGTGATGAATGACTGCATCCAACTCTCAAGAAAACATTACTGTCAGTCCTATAGCCAAAATTCTGCAGAAAATGATGTGCATTTGCTCAAATGAGGAGACTAGGTAAAGGAGTAACTTTTAAATAATAATGACCTGTTTCTTTTAGTGAAGTGCATTATACGTAAGTCAAATAAAAATTTACTACCAAACATACACAAAACATCTTTCTCATAGGTGAATTATTGTTGTTTCTATACCTGGAGCATCATGTATGTTTTATTTACTGGATATTTACATTTTAAGAAGGAAAGCCTTTTTCCTAATTAAAAAATAGATACTTATAATTTGTTTCTAAGATTTTTGTGCCATAACAAAATCTGTTCTTTTCTGATTTCTAAATGAAGGTCAGCAAATATAGGCAGTCTCTAGATTATGAATAAATTCCATTCCTAAATTGGATTTGTATGTAAATCTGAACAGTTAGGTATGGTTTATATCTGATGTCAGTTAATTATAAGTGTGTCTTAGTATATAGAATACCATTCTATGTATAAAAAAGTGTTAAAGAAACACTTCCAAATACACTAAAACATACTTAACATGTTTTATAAGAATGTTTTGATGACACAAAAGAGTGTCAAATTATTATTATTATTTGCTTAATGTAACTCAAAATTTTAATATATTAGGCTTTCTGGGGATTAGGCTATAATTATGGGTTGTATGTAACTCAAACGTTCATAACCTGAGGACTACCTGTGTACAATTTTTGAGAAGGATAAACTTTAATAATTAACTGATGACTTGACTTTTCTCAATGAAAATATAGTTGTTTTTTTTTAACACTAATCATGGGAGCTGTTCCTTATCACACATGTTTGGAAAGGTGTATGTTATGTCATATGTTAAGTTGTCCCATGTTGTGTATGAAGCTGATATGGCTGTTGTCTTCTTGAGTTCCTATATTAATTTTTGATAACTATTATGCTTTAAAAAACACAAAACTATATTATTTATGTCTTTAAAAATGTTTAATACATGACTTGCAGAAAATTGCAAATGGTTAAAATTTGTTAAAATATTATAACCTATTTTTTTAAAAAACATCACAAGTGTTATATGTTGCTGATGTTCCTTTGATTTGATTTGAGGTACTTTTATAAGTTTTCTTTGTGTTTGTGACAATATTTGAAGAACTTGGACATAAAATATCTGCTTAATTAATAATTTCTATGCCAAATAAATGTTATTAAATGTAAATATTAACTTTTCAATTCCTCATCCTATATACTTGATGTTTCTTATTTATAATTATTTTAAAACTTAAATTTTCTTAATGATTTAAGTAGGTAGCAGAAAAATAATCATTCATAAAGCCTGGCTCACATAAGGTTCTAAATAAATTTTAAATAAATAAATGATGGCAATTTTAGAGATAGTTATAATGAATCCATGTGTCTTCATGTTCTAATCAAATTTGTTCAATGCAATTTTCAGTTAGAACATTTGTTTCAAATTAGCAATTCTGTAGGATTTGACAGCAAAAGAAATAAAGAATAGACATTTACTGTAAACATAAGAAATTAAATGGTCATCCAGTCTGGTTCTTGTCCTTGTTTTGGTGTATCCAGCTGACATGTTGAACAAGAGCTACTCCAGTCACAGGTATCCATGTCTACTACCTGCAGTACCATATTTGAAATTCCTTTTGTCTACATAGACAAGTGTATTTATAACTAGATAATTAAGACAAAACTGAAATGCTCAACTGCCTGAAGACCTTTTAAAGTTTTAACATGTTTTTATATGTAATTGTCAAAAAAAAAAAAATAGTAGCTTTGTAAAAAACTGTAATTCCTCAGTTGGAAAGAAAAATAAAACTTCCAAAAAGCAACCTAAAGTTATTGGCAATACAGATGTGAATGTAGGGAAGGCATGAAAGACAAAAAATGCTTCTTTCTTATCTTAATATCACCTATAGGTTTTAAGATATTATTGCAGGATTGTATGACTGAAAGCACTCTTGGAAGTTCAATTATTCATATTCTGAAAATAATTACTGATAAAACAGATGCAAATTATTTATATATCAGGCAATGATGTAAGTCTTATATAGTTGACTCTATTTTATATACAGGAAACAGTCACCTAGAGGTGAATATTCTGTGCTAGGTCATCAGCTAATAAATGATAGAATAGACATTTTATAACCACATTAATATAAAGTTTGCAGTAAATTTACTATGCATTTGACAGTTACATTAAATCCAACTTTCCAAAAATATTTCTCCTTTAGCCTGTCCTACCACCAGGACTTTTATTGTTCCTTACTAGATTATTCAACATGCTTTTACAAATTTTAATTGTTGATAATTATAGAAAATAGCTTCCAAATATCTAATGAAAACTTATGCTTTCCTAAGGTTTCTGTAACAACGTACCATAAACCGGTTGGCTTGAATAGCAAAAATGTTATACTCACTGTTCTGGAGACTAGAAGTCTGAATTCAACAGGGACATGCTCTCTCTGAAAGCTCTAGGGGAAATCTTTCCTTATATGTTCCATCTTCTGGCAGCCCCTTTGTTTGTGACAGTATATCTTGAATCTTTGATTTCTGCCTCCATATTAACGTGGTCACCTTTCTTCTGAATCTATAGGTTTCTCTGTTTTTCCTCTTTTTTTAAGTAAACCAGTCATCTTGGATTAGGACCCATCCTATTCCAGTATGATCTCATGAAAATTCATTACCTCTACAAAGACCCTATTTCAAAATAAGTCCAAGTTCACAGTGTAAAGGGAAATAAAATCAACTTCAATATAACTTTTAAAAACAAACTTACTTCCACCCAATCAATTTCTACACATAGTGACCCTATATCAGGTTTCAGGAACAAACATCCTCATCTTTCTCCCATGGATGCACGGCTGGGTTTGAATGAACAACTTTGTGGTTAGTAGTCTATTGCTTATTTTACAGCACCATTAGGAGTCCAATATATCTTTTAGGTGTACACTTAATCATATCCCACATAATTATTAGTTTTCCTAAATCATTCAAAATAGAATATGCCACCCAAAGTTGTCACCCAACAACATGCAAATCCACAGTGAGATAGATACCTTTTTAAAAAATTATTTCCTTGATATTGTGGTGGTGGCATGCCGTGGAATTGGTTCTGGCAGCAGAAACCTCATTTTTCTCCCACAAAGAGGCTGGTAGTTTCGAACTACTGACTTTGAGGTAAGCAGCCTGACTTGTTACCATTACTCTACCAGAGTTCCTTGATATTAGCTAATCATAATTGCATTATTGTGTTCTTTCTAAAACCTCCACATTTCCTTTTTAAAAAAGTCAAAGTCACTGTCTCAATTATATTCTTTTCTTAGTCAGTTATGATTTAGTACTTATGGAGTCCTGATGTAACACTATGGGTTAATGCGTTGGACTGCCATATCAATTTGATCCACATGGTCGGCAGTTCAAGCTCACCAGCCACTCCTTAGAAACCCTATACAGAGTAACTAAGTGTCAGAACTGACTCTATGGCAGTTAACAACAATAACAACAGACCAGTATTATGGAGTACTGGTGTAGCACTGTAGGATAAGCACTGGATCCCAGGTGTGTTTGAACTGCAAGGTCGGCAGTTCAAATTCACCAGCCGCTCTTTCGAAATTCTTTACAGGGTCACTAGGAGCCAGACCAAATTCAGCAGCACTTAATAACAACAAAAACAGCATCCGTATTATATGGAACTAAAGTAATGTTAAGTGACGTAAAGTAATGTTAAGTGACGTCGAGTTGGTTCTGACTCATAGTGATTCTGTATAGGCTTTCCCAGGAGGGTTGATGAGATTGAAGGGCCAATCATGTAGTTCAAACTGAT
>NW_006408853.1:2441695-2443680 GCF_000296735.1 Chrysochloris asiatica
GAATTCTTCTATTTCATCTTCACTGGCTTTAATGGTTGGTGCATAAATTTGAATAACAGTGGTATTAACTGGGCTTCCCTGTAGGTGCATGGATATTGTCCTATCACTTACAGCATTGTACCTCATGCCTGATCTGGATATGTTCTTTGTGACAATGAATGCAACACCATTCCTTTTCAATTTGTCATTCCCTGCAAACTAAACCATTGTGGTTGTCAGATTCAAAATTGCCAATACCAATCCATTTCAGCTCACTAATGCCTAAGATATCGATGTTGATGCATTCCATGTAATTTTTGACAACTTCCAATTTTCCCAGATTCATACTTCATACATTCATTGGTCCGATTTTCAATGGATGTTTACAGTTGTTTCTCTTCATTTTGAGTTATGGCCCATCAACAAATGAAGGTTCTCTGTGCTTTCCCCCCCACGATCTTAACTCTATTCACATCATCATGGTCAACTCTGCTTTGAGGAGGCATGTTTTTCCCCAGTTGCATTCTGAGCGCCTGCCTATCTTCTGGTCCTTTATCTGACAATGCTTCTCTGCTATTCATAGAGTTTTCAGTGACTAGCGATTTGGAAGTAGTTTGTCACTCTTTCGTCCTAGTCTGTCTTTGTCTGAAAGCTCATCCGAAACCTGTTCACCATGGGTGACCCTGCCGGTTATTTAAAATACCGGTGGCATAGCCTTCAGAATCACAACAACTCAAGCCATCCAGCACGAGAGACAGACGAGTGGTGGCTGTTTGATTTTATGTTGATACTGTCACTTTAAATTTCTATGTAAATCCTGATACAATCAAGGTACAATCAAGATGTTCTCTCCTATTACTATCAATCCTGATACAATCAAGATGTTCTCTCACAAGATGGCAGCTCCTGGAACAGTTGAGTGTCTTGATCCAGGATAATATGGATTTCTGGATTTCCTTCAAATTCCTCAGCTGTAAACCCTCCGATCCTCCAAACATACCTTTATATTTGTTTCAGAGTTCCAACACTATCTCGTGAACCCTCTTGGCCTGGTATTCCGTGTTGTTGTTGATCGAGCTCCTCACTACACATCTACTCGATCCACCATCTTGAAGGATCATTCACCAGGACTTGTAGAGGGTCCTAATTCCCCTATGATCTAATTATAAAAAAATTTGGTTAGCTCTTACACTAAACTTCTTTGACCTTAAAAATGTTTCCTAAGTGTTTTGTTTACCGAGAACCATAAATGAGATGCTTCAAACATTTTTTAACTAATTTAGAAATGCTTGAATGATCCACTCTATTTGATACCTTCTGGGAGACATTTTACTGTTGGCGTGAACAACTTTGGAATTTAATCAACAAGGTGAAGTATTTTTAAATAAGGAATTTAAAGATTTATAATAGTATCATTGAAATAAACTTCTAAATAGGAAGTATGCCAAAGACACAATGAAAAGATTTAGACAAACGTATCTTTAAAGCAGAGATAAAACTCATTTAATTAAATCATGCTGCTGAAGGAGATAATGCACTCTCTAGTTTGACTATAGCAAAGATAAGCTATTGTGTTACTTTATCTGTTCTAAACATTAAAACTCACATAATATAGTAATGAATTAACTCTTCTTGTTGGTAGGTGGTGGAGGGATCTGAGGAACATGTGTTACAAGTTAGAAAGCCAGATGTTTTCAGTCACTTCTAATAAAAACAATGACATGTCCTCAAGAATTCATGTTATCTCTTGGTGTGCTTTACTCAATGAGATGCAGAAGGTAAGATGGATGTTGCTTTTGTTAGGTATCATAGGGTCAGTTCTGACTCATAGCAACTCACTGTACAGCAGAATGAAACATACCAGGTCCTCACAACTCTTGCTATGCTTTATCCCATTGTTGCAATGCATCTGATTGAGGACCTTCGTCTTTTTTTTTTTCCTGACTCTCTTTAATGTTGTTGTTGTTGCTGAGTGGCATCTAGTTGATTCTGACCCATAGAGACCC
>NW_006408853.1:2444475-2446346 GCF_000296735.1 Chrysochloris asiatica
AATTGTGCTCCTCAGGGTTTTCAGTAGCTAGATTTTTGGAAAAAATCATAAGGCTTGCCATTTTAGGTACCCACTCAGTGCACTTGAGCTTCCATCTCTTTTTGGTTAACAGCCAAATGCTAGTCATTTGTACAACCCAGGGCTTTCATGTGCTTAATGATAGCAGAAATAATTTATATTTGAATAGAAACCTCTGATCCATGGGAAAATGAACCCCTGACATTAGCTAGCATTCTTACATGATAACAATTGGGTCCTTGATTGAAGTAGTGATCAGCATGAATTTATCACCAAACTAGAAACATAGTTCCCCAAACAGAGCCTGCTGATATTTCTAATTAGCATTATTGAATGTCATAAAACTAATTTATTTTTATATGCAAAGGGGAATACAAGGTTTTTGGCAGAGGGATAGAGAGAAAATAAAACACAACAGATATATTAATAGCCAAATACCCAAATGTAGAATGTTTGTTTATATAAAATAAAGATACAAGTGATAATTAAAATTTATAGATACTCTCCAAATCATTCTTAAGGCCAAATTTTCTTTAAGACAATCTTTGCAAAGGAGAAAAAATAGTCTGAGGAGAAGATGGGGCCCAAACTAAGTTTGAAGAGTATGAAGAAAAAAAATTTTAACACTGAAGATACCTACCAAATGGACACTAGAATCTTGTTAGATTACTGACCTACATATACTTGGACTATCTTTATTTCACCCTTCAGTGTATTATAAAGTGTAGTATCCTTATAGAGAACCTGCATTGTGTACCTATGATTTTGTTGTTGTTGTTGTGTGTTGTCAAAGTTGGTTCTGACTCATAACAACCCTGTATAGGGTTTCCAAGGAGCGGCTCGTGAGTTTGAACCACTGACCTTGCAGTTCAAACCTACCTTGAGGTTGAGTGCTTATCCTAGGGTAGTCACACCAGGATTTTGGAGACATGTACAATCATGAAATTTTCAGTGTAGGACTAATATTGTACCTTAGAAAGTAGAGAAAAAGGATATGGGCTTCAACACTCTGCCAACATCAGTAAGTACAAGAAAATGACCTGTAGAAATAACAAGTACTTTCAACAAAGGGTAATCGGCATCCACTTACAGGTTGGTTATCAGTTTGTGCTGATATTTTATGTACCTATTTCAACTGAGGGCCAGTAAGGCAGGCTGTAGTGTCAGAACAGGGAGAGAAGATTTGAAGCAAGTAGGATATTTGGGACTCAAGATATATTTAGTATACGGAACATTGTTAAGTAGTGTTCTTGGGAATAATAGCTATGGAAGATAGAGGGAAAAGTTGAAATATGTTGTAAACCCAACAGATGGTCAGTTCCAGAGCTGGGAGTTATAGTGAATCCTGTTCAGAATGCTGGTCCATTATGTCTTCCACTGGTCAGTCATAGGGCACTTTGTCCCTGGAAAGATCAAGTCAATGAGCAAGACAGTTGTTTAATGGATGAGTAAATCCCTACAGGTGGATGTCAGTTGAAGGCTGCCTTCCAATATAACTACCAACATCTTGGTGGCGATACTTTTTTTTTGGGTGATATGAGAGGTGCAACATGGTGTCTACAACAATAGCATCTTATTCTCTCTTGTTAATCCACATAGTTATGGTACAGAACAGTATCTAAGTGAATGATGGTACAACCAATAATGCTTCTGAATTAATAATGTGCAGTCAGAGGTGAATCTTTTTTTTTTTTAATTGTAAATTATGTGGGTTTACAAGGAGCTCTGGTAGCGTAGTGATTATGAATCAGGCTGCAAACCTCAGGGCCAGCAGTTCAAAACTACCAGCTGTTCCACTGGAGAAAGATGAGGCTTTCTGCTCTCATCAAGATTTACAGCCTCGGAAACCCTGT
>NW_006408853.1:2448449-2456259 GCF_000296735.1 Chrysochloris asiatica
TATTTAAAACACCAGTGGCATAGCCCTCAGAATCACAGCAACTCAAACCACCACAGCACATCCATACATATAGGTTAAAGTTCATGCAATTGTAGTGGGTTACTCTTTATTTAGTTAGTTTTTTCTTCCTTATTCTTTCTTCTTCTAGTCAAGTTCTGATTATCCAGCCATCGAAGACAGGTCAAGTAGGTACTATCTACAAGTATGGGTGCTCTTGCGCATCTCCCCTCATTTCATATCAGCTGGACAATTCACTTTCCACTCCAGTCCTCCGTGGCCACATCACTGACCATGGGCCCAGGAGTCCCCGGGTCATGCCGTAACTGCTGGCCATCCAGGTCTCCACCTAGGTTCACAGGAGTCTATTGAATGTGGTTGGACTTAGATCCCAACTTCATTGCAGTTTCTCCACACTCTTTCCCTTAGCAGTGGCCAACATGATCACCAGCCAGACCACATGCCTGCTCATGTATTCCCCTTGAGCCTTAATCTTGGAAGGGAGTTTGCTCTGAGGGGACCCAACCACTTGCCTTGATGGCTCCTTGATGAACAGCTTACTTGTTCTTGTAGTAATCCATCATACTGCCATTATTGTTTCTGATTTTTCCTCCTGGTCTTTCTTCACAAAGTATCTTCTGTTCTTCTAGCGGCTCCAGGCTAGTCTACTAGTCCTTTCCAGTGGAAATTTCCCACCTAGGGACAATTCTGAATGGGATTCTGGTTTCCATCTATGGTCTTATACAATACAAAAGATCCACAGGAGGTCTCTTTCTAGCCCCCTTTAAGGTATTCCAATCAGTTGTAGGCTGAAGACGCACTTTCAAGCTTTCTAGTGTGATTTTTTCTGGCTATTCTTACCCCCCCTTCCCACAAGTATCTATTTCATAATGGTAGGCAAGGGAAGCCAAGATTCAAAAGACAGCCAAGTATCTTAATATTATTCCCCTCTTTTACCCTTTCAAACCATGCCTCAATCCCTGTATCCCGAAGCCTGTTGTTCCACAGTTGTGCATACAGAGGTGAATTTGTCAAATAAACTATATTTCACAAAAAAGGACTAGAGTTAGAAACCCAAACACAGTCAACATTTCTCAAACAGAAAGAACTAAGCTATCCCTCTACTGCATATATATCCAGAAATATGTGAGTAAGGACATGAGTAAATATATGCGCACTGGTGTCCATTGCAACACTATTTACAATAGCAAAAAGATCTAAACAGCCTAAGTGCTCAAGTGGAAGAATGTATAAGCAAATTTTGGTAATACAAACAGTGGAATACTATGCAATGTTGAGGAAAAACAATGAATCTATAAAACACTTCATAACATGAATGAAATTGGTGGATATAATGCTGAGTGAAATTGTTGTTTTTGTTGTAGTTGTTAATTTCCAGCCAAGTCGGTACTAACTCATATCGACTCTATGAACAGCAGAATGAAACACTGCCCAGTCATGCATCAATCTCACAATTTTTGTTATACTTGAGCCCATAGTTGCAGTTGTGCCAATCCATCTCTTTGGAAATCTTCCTCTTTTTTTCCTGACCCTCCACTTTACCAAGCATGATGTCTTTCTCAAGGGAATGGTCCAAATAACATGCCCGAAGGATGAAAGACAAAGTCTGGCCTTTCTGACTTTTAAGGAGCATTCTGAATGTACTTCTTTCAACACAGATTGGTTTATTCTTTTGGCCATCCACAGTACTTTTAATATTCTCCTCTGACACCATAACTCAAATGCATCAATTTTTTTATGCATCAATTTTTATATGCAGTAGAGGGATAGCTTAGTTATTTCTGTTTGAGAAATGTTGACTGTGTTCTTCTTTATTCATTGTCCAACTTTTACATGTTATGCAGTTATTGAAAATGCTATGGTTTGGGTCTGGCCAGCCTTAGTCCTGAAACTGGCACTTTAAAAAGGTTTTGTGCAGCAGATTTACCTAATACAATGTGTCATTTGTTTTCCTGACTGCTGCTTCCATGAGTGTAGATGGTTGATGAGAACAAAATGAAGTCTGTAACTTCAAACTTGTCTCCATTTATCTTGAACCTATTTGTGGGTCCAATGTGAGAATATTTGTTTTCTTTACATTGAGGTGCAACTCATACCCAAGGCCATGACCTTTGATCTTCATCAGTATTTTAAGTCCTCTTCACTTTCAGCAAGCAAGGTTGTACCATCTGCATATCACAGGTTTTTAGTGAATCTTCCTGAAATCTTGGTGTCAGATTCCTCTTCATATATTCCAGTTTCTTGGACTATGTGCTCAGCATAGAGATTGAATAATATGGTGAAAGAATGCAACCATGGCACACACCTTTCCTAATTTTAAGCCATTCAGTGCTCCCTTGTTCTGTTTGAGCAACTGCCTTTTAGTCTATGGACATATTCTGTCAAGGGCTTCATTCTTCTTGGATCAACTATCAACACTCATGGAAAAAGCAGTCAAAAAATCAAATGACATATTGCATCAGGCAAATCTGCTGCCCAAGACCTTTATAAAGTGTTGAAAAGCAAAGATGCCAGCTTGAGGACTAAGGTACACCTGACCCAACCCATGATATTTTCAATCACCTCATATGCTTATGAAAGTTGGACAGTGAATAAGGAAGACCATAGAAGAATTGACGAATTTGAATTATGGTGTTGGAGGAGAATATTGAAAGTACTATGGGCTGCCCATAGAACCAACAGATCTGTGTTGGAAGATGTGCAGTCAGAGTGCTCCTTGGAGGCCAAAATGGCCAAACTTCGTCTCTCATACTTCAGACATATTGTCAGGAGGGACCAATTGCTGGAGAAGGATATCATGTTTGGTAAGATGGAGGGTTAGAGAAAAAGAGGAAGACCCCCAGTGATATGGATTGGCCAAAGGGCAGCATTAATGGGCTCAAGCGTGGCAACAATAGTGAGATTGTCCAGGATTGGGCAGTGTTTCATTCTGCTGTGCATAAGGTCATTATGAGTCAGTACAGATTCAATGGCACCTAACAACTACAACAACATTCAGTCAAATCAGACTAATTTAAGGCAGTTTCTTTTTGTTTACCAAATCTACTTAAATATTTGACATATGCACCAAGTTGTAATGTTATAGTTTTACATCTCTAAAACATCATATTTTACTAGCTAAGTTAGAAATATTAAATTAAAAATATAGAATCTTTTTTTAAACAAGGAAGGTCAAAAAATCACAGAAGATGTATAATAAGTTTTGTTTTTGTAACATTTATCTTCAATTCAGTAATTGCTCCTAAACAGAAAGAATAAAGCTAAGCCCATCAATGTGAACATCATTGCCTCAGTTGCATCTTTTATCATTTCATCAGTGGTATATTAGCTGGTTCTTGTGATTCTCTTCTACTGTCATAACAAACTGAAACAAGTTTTCAATGAAATGCCTCATTGTGAATGTCTTGACAAGATGATAGCTATTCATTGGGACTCTTTCTTTCCCCCCACACTCTTAAACTAAGCTCCTTCTTGAAACCTTGTAAGCCAGTCACTTCGTGCCTTTATTGTCCCCTTATTTTGGATAGCCAATGCATAAGTTGCCCGTCCCTATCTACCCTGTGCACAGTGCGGATAGCATTGATACTTGATTTGAAGATTCTTTCCCTCTCTGTTGGTATTTAGAGTAACTACCGCTCTGAATATAGGTCAGATTCATCATGAAGATGATGAATAGCTGTCATCTTGTCTAGATGGGTCTGGTGAAAGGAGATGGGGATACGATTTGTAAGATTCAATATTGAATAACTGTTATCATGACTGATCCCGACTGTCACACTTGTAAAGGTAGAAGTTTTGTAACAAAAAAAAGGGAGTGGTTGATCTTACAGTCCAGAAATGGAGTACCCTAGGACCATCAAGAGTGTGGGACCTTATCCAGAGAAGCAGCAACACCAGAGATGGAGGCAGAGATGGGGGCATTGAGATGGGAAGTGTCTGAGGAATCTAGATTCATCAACTAAGAAGAGAAGGACTAAGAACTAGTGGCCAGGAGCAGATTTGCAGAATGTGCCATTTGGAGATGTAAATTATTATATATGCCTGAGTGGGTTTTTTGTTTGTGTGTTTTTTAAAAAGCTAAAGTGGATAGAGAGAAATACTTTTAACTGACGGTATATGGGGAGGATTATAATCAATGTAATGAAACAAGATATATGAATTGTTGAATGTGAAACTGATGGTGTGCCCTGTAAACTTTCACTCAATCCACAATAAAAACCTTAAATTAAAAAAAAAAAAAAGAGTGAATGTCTTATGGAATAAAATTTAGGACAGCTTTTACCTCTTAGTATTTAAAGGACAGATGAAATTGTATAATACAGTGACAATTATAAAAACACTTTTTAAAACATTTAAGATATTTGCACAGAAAGTTTTAAAGAAAAACTTTTTCTATTAAAAATCTCTTTGTCCTCCTTACCCAGTCACCCTATTACCACTTCAGGGACATATACTGTATATCCAAGCCAGTTTAAATTAAACACATCAATCATCCTAAGGCTCAAGAATTACCTAATACTGTGATGAATGACTCCTGTGACTTAGCTATTTAGAGTTTTCTGTTTTGAGGTTTACTACCCATGTTTGTTTATTTTCTGGACATGAAGCTCATGTCTGATCCCTTCCAGGTGGCATATGTTTTATTCATAATATCCCTAGAGTGTCTTGCTGTACTGCTTTGCATTCCCACAATCAGGCTCATTTCCATGAACTAAAATAATATGAAAAGAATTCGCTGTTAAGATTTAAATACATTTCCTTGGAGGGGTGATAGCATTTACACTTAATGATAACAATAAAATAAATCTCAATATTAAGATTCCTGTGTTCAGAAAGCAAAATTCTGAAGACTTAACATAAATGTGAATTCGTCCTATAAACAATATAGCCTAAGAAACAGTACAGTCAATGACAAATGTATTTGATGGTAAGGTAAGTAGAACTCTCTGAAGCTCAAGACTGTAGGTAGTGTTCTGATGTATTATTGTCCTAAAATAGAAGAAGAAATTGCAGGGAACTAGGAAATGAGATTCAGTGTGCCTAAAATATAAATGATTAGCTTTAAATGGAGGTGAGAGTGGTCTCAGATATAAATATTTTTCTTAAAACTTATCTTGTTTAATACTCTGAATCACTGCAAAATACTAAGCAAATACAACTTTTTTTCCAATCAGGGTAGAAGTAATGTAACTTTTTTTTTTTTTTTTTCTGATTTAAGTTAGAAGTTCAGAACTGAATAAAAACAGTATGCTGTTCTTTGAAATCATATTATTTGCAGAAAAGATATGAAGAGATTTTTAGAATTCGAATAGACATGGTAATTATATGTCTTCTATAATCTGATTGTATCAGCTTGCATGCATAGTTTTAAAAAAAGAATGAAGTGAATTCATTTAAATGTTGGAATTCAAAATTCAATTTTAATGGAAGCAAAGAAGATATGAACATGTCTTTTTTATTTGTTTAGGTGCATAGAATTAATATGTAATTTTCTTTATCACTATCAGGCATGCTTTGTCTGAAATGAAAAACAAAAGTGTGCGAAAATGACACCTAGGAAAATGGTGGACTGCTTTAATGCAGCTAAAAAGAGAGAAACCTCCAGAAAGAAGCTCGGGGTATGTCTGCCAATGTTGAATACAGTTATTTTGTAAACATTTGGAATCTTTCCCAGTTTGGTTAATGAGAAAGCCATTTGCTTGACTGAATAGTCTTTGAAAAACCTTCTGTTTAGTGAAAGATATTTTTTTGCTGCTGCCAGGTAATTCCTATCACCAAGTGTTTTAGAAACAACAGATCCAGTCTGGATGGCTAGAAGGAAAGTTTCTTTAATCATATAAAGTGATACTTTTCTTTTCTCATAAATCTTTATAATACGGACACAAAAGAAGACCAAAGACCATTCTTCCTAAGTGCCCATTTTTTATGCTACGATAAACATTCCTCAAACAACTTTTTAGTGATGTCGTCTTTTGCATAAACTGAAAGTTGGTAGTTTGAACAGAGCAAGGGGATACTGAATGATTTAAAATCAGGAAAGGTGTGTGTCAGGGTTGTTCTTTCACCATACTTATTCAATCTGAATGGTGAGCACATATCCCAAGAAAATTGACTATGTAAAGAAAAATGTGGTAATATGCAGATGATACAGCCTTGCTTGCTGAAAGCAGAGTATTCGAACACTTACTATTGAAGATCAAAGACTGTATGCAGTTTTAACTGTGAATTACAATTCCACATAAAACACAAATCCTCACAGTTGGACCAATAATCATTATGATCAATGGAGTAAATACTAAAGTTGTCAGATTTAATTTTACTTAGATTCACAATCAATCAATGTCTGTGAAAACAGCAGTCAAAAAATCAAATGGCACATTGCAGTGGACAAATCTGCTATAAAAATCTCTTTAAAATGTGAAAAAGTAAAGATGTCATCTGAGGAACAAGATATACTTGACCCACACCATGCTATTTTCAATTCCCTCATATGCATGCACAAGCTGACTATGAATACGGAATATATAAGAAGAATTAATGCATTTGAACTTTGGTGTAAACAAAAAATATTGAATATTCTCCTAAAAATATATTGGAAGAAATACATCCAGAATTTTTAGAAGTGAGGATGATGAGATCTCATTGCACTTGCTTTAAACAGTATCAGAAAGAACTTGTGCTTTGAGAAGGACTTCAAGCAGGATCAGCAAAATAGAGGAAGATGCTCAACAAAATGGATTGACATAATGGCTGAAACAGTGGGCTCAAAATAACAAAGATTGCTAAAATGGCACAGGACCAGGCAATGTTCCACTGTATTGCACATAAGAGTTGCATGAGTTGGAACTGACACCACAGCACCTAGCAACAACACAAGAAGACTTTTATGACTTGTTCTTTTTACCAAGCCTATCAGCTGTCAAGCCTCAAGCCAGCATCTTTCACCTGGTCTGTTTTAATATTTTTTCACTCTCAGACTTTAGTCCTACTTGACTACAGCAATTATTTAAAATTTCTGTTAAATCTGTTATATTTCTGTTATATTTCACCTTTGTTTGATATGTTGTTGTTGTTGTTGTTTTCGTCAGGTGCCATCGAGTCAGAACTGACTCATAGCGACCCCATGCATAGCAGAACGAAACAATGTTCAATCCTGGGCCAACCTCACTATCGCTGCCACACTTGACGACATCAATGATGCCACCTGGCTGATCTATCACATTGGGGGTCTTCCTCTTTTTTCTCTGACCATCCATCTTACCCAGCATGGCATCCTTCTCCAGTGACTGTTCCCTCCTGACAATATGTCCAAAGTATGAGAGACGAAGTTTAGCCACGTTGGCCTCCAAGGAGCACTCTGGCTGCACTTCTTCCAAAACAGATCTATTAGTTCTTTTGGAAGTCCATGGCACTTTTAGTATTCTCCTCCAACACCACAACTCAAAGGCATCAATTCTTCTACAATCTTTCTTATTCACCATCTAGCTTTTGCATCCATATGAGGTTATTGAAAATACCATGGCTTGGTCAGGCACACCTTAGTCCTCAAGCTGACATTTCTGCTCTTCAACACTTTACAAAGTTTCTGTGCAGCAGATTTGCCCAGTGCAATATGTCGTCTGATCTCTTGACTGCTGCTGCTTCTGTGAATGTTGATAGCTGATCCAAGGAGAATTAAGTCTTTGACAACTTCAATCTTTTCTCCATTGATAAGAATGTTGTTTACTGGTCCAGTGGTGAGGATTTTTGTTTTCTTGACATTGAGATGAAATCCATACCAAAGATTGTGTTC
>NW_006408853.1:2458239-2479797 GCF_000296735.1 Chrysochloris asiatica
GAAAAAAAAAAAAAAATCAACAAAATCCTAGCCAGTGGAATTCAACAACATATGAAAATAATAATACATTATGACCAAGTAGGATTCATACAAGGTATGTAAGGATGGTTCAATATTTTTTTAAAATCCACACAATCCACCACATAAACAAAACAAAGGGACAGAATCACATGTTCAGAAAATGCATTTGACAAATCCAACATATATTCCTGATTATAACACTGAACAAAATAGGAATAGAAGGTAATATATACAAATTCAAAAGCAAATATTAGTCTCCGTGGAGAGAAACTGAAAGCATTCTCTTTGCAAACAGGACCCAGACAAGGATACCCTTTACCACCACTTGTATTCAATATTGTGTTCTAAGATTAAGCCAGAGATATAAAGCTAGAAAGGGAAATTTAAGGCATCCAAATTGGAAAAGAAGGTGTAAAGCTCTCTCTATTTGCAGATCAATGATCCTATATATAGAAAATTCCAAAGTCTCAAAAAGAAAATCATTGGAATTCATTGAAAAATTCAACAAAGTGGCAGGATACAAGATCAACATACAAAATTAGTCAAATTCCTTCACATTAATAAAGACAGTTCTGAAAAAGAAATCAGGATAACAATACCATTTACAATAGGCATCAAAAAGAAGAAACGTTCAGGTATAAATCTAACTAGAGAAACAAAAAACCTTCACAAAGAAAACTACAAAATACTACTGCAGAGGAAGGTAGAGTTCCCACTGAATAGTTTTCATCTTGTCTAGATGGGTCAAATGAAAAGAGATGGGGATAAGATTCTTCTGATTTAATAATGAGTAATTGTTATGACTAATTGTGATCATCACAATTGTAAAGGTAGAAGTTTTGTAACAAAAGTGGGGGAGCAGTTACTCTTACAGTCTTGAAACAGAGGACCTTAGGACCATCAAGGGAGATGAACATGAACGGGTTGCGGGACCTTATCCGTGTAAGCAGTGACAGCAGAGATGGAAATAGAAATGAGGACATGGAGACAGAGAGCAAATGAGGACTCTGTACTCATTCAAAGAGAGGGACTGGATGCTGGTGGCCAGGAAGTAGGCTTGCAGAATATGCCCTTTGGTTGTTTAAATGATTATATATTCCTGAGTATTTCTGATCATCCATAAAGAAAGGTAGTCTGACAGAATATGGAAATTTCCAACAATATTATTAATATCATACACAAATAAATTTTGTTGCAGATAACTCAAAATATAGTGCAGGAATATTTTGGCAGAAAACTGAGAACTGCTAGCAATTCAAATTGAATTCTGAATAGGACACAGAACAAGAAATATTGTTGATATTAGATTGAACTTGACTGAAAGTAGAGTGAGCATATCAGAAAGATAGTTACCTTTGTTTTATTAACTATGCAAAGACATTTAACTATGTAGACCATAGAAAATTATAGATAGCATTGTCAAGAGTGGGAATTCCAGAACATTGAATTGTGATTATATAAAACCTGTAAATGGACCAACAGGCAGTCATTTGAACAGAACAAGGGGAATAATGAATGGTTGAAAATCAGAAAAAATGTGTTAATCAGGGTTGTATCATTTAATCATACTTATTCAATCTGTATGCTGAGCAAATAATTTTAGAAGTTGGATTATATGAAGAATAAGGAATTAAGATTGAAGAAAGGCACATTAACAAAGCTTGTGATACGTAGATCACACAAACAGCTTTTCTTGCTTACAATGAAAAGGTCTTAAAGCACTTACTGATGAAGATTATAGACTGTAGCCTGTATCACACCTAAACATAAAGAAAACAAAAATCCTCACAACTAAACCAATCAGCCTCATTATGATAAATGGAGAAAGTATTTGCAAAAATAATGACTTCACACCATCTCACCACAACCCTTTCTACTTAGTTGGGTTTGATAATTCATTGCAATGGACACACAGAACTCAGACAACATACTCAAAGTTATGAGGTTTATTAGGAAAGTCAACAGATTACAATTCAGGGTAAAAAATAGGCACAATTCTTCCAGTCAGGAGAGTTTCTCCTCAGCTGTGCCCACAGGGTAATCTCTCTCTACCCAACCAATGTTACAAAGCAATTTTAGGGATGAAGATAAATGTCTGCAAGATATACTACTCCACCATAAAACTCACCCTGAAGGCAGTTGTCCGTAGCTCCATGGGTCAGGGAACCTAATCCTTTCTCCTCCCTCACTCCCAATTTACTGCTTGAGTGAATCATTCAGCTTTGTTTGCACCTTGGGATAGGAGGTCCATGGCTCTGTCTCATTCTTTGGCTTTTGGTTCTGCCATTGCTGTTCCTCTGTTACTCCTCTGGTATCACACCTTTCGGTGTCTAGGTCAAGAAGGTTCAATGCACAGGGATCTCAGGGTCCAAAGGACAAACTCCACTCCTGGATCTTCTTATTTAATGGTAGTGAGATCATGTATTCCTACTTCTGAGCTGGCTCAGTTTGTACTCATTAGAGTTCTAGGATATTACAATAACAGTTAACCTTGTTAACCACTCACTATTGAACCAAATAATCCTGTCAGCATCTTTTTCTACAGTAAAATCCTGGAACAAGATAATCAACAAAAGCATAGTGAGCCCTTTCAAGAGTCTGATGCATGAGGTTGTATTATTGGCAGCACTGTGGAGAACCATACACACTAAAAGCAATCTGAATAGATCCATTAGGGCAAAAATGTCATTTGGTAAGAGTTTATACAGGCTATGAAACTGACTCGACAGTATTTAATAACAACAGCAACATGGCTAGAAGACACATTAAATAATTCACTGAACCACAGTATTGACCTTTTTAAGGGTTTCATTTTACTTGGATCCAAAATGAACTCACGTGGATGTATACCTAAGAAATCAGAAGATATATTGCACTGAGAAAATCTGCTTCAAAAGATCTCTTTAAAATGTTAAAAGTAAATGATATCAATTTGAGGTTTAAGACGCACCTGTAACAAGTCTTAATATTTTCAATCACCTCATATGTATGTGAAAGCTGGATTATAAAAATGAATTACTGTAGAAGAATTGGTGCATTTGAATTAGTGCATTTGCAAAGAATATAGAACAGACAAATCTGTCTTAGAAGTAATAATGCCTTATAAAGCAAAATAATGAGAATTTGTCTCACTTACTTTGGTTACCAGGAAGGAATAGTTCCTGAGGTTAAGTAGAGTATCAGCAAAAACAGGAAGATCTGTAATGAGAAGGATTAATACAGTGTCTATAATAGCAATGATTGTAAAGCATGTGTAGGACTTGGTGATTCAAGTTGTTGTGCACAGGCTTGCTTTGAGTTGGAACTGACTCTGTGGAATCTAAAAACATAACTGGAGAATGATAGGGTAATGGGGGAATTGGACAGTGATTGCATAATTGTATAGGATTTCCTTTTGGAATGAAAAAAAATATTCTAAAATTAGATTGTGGTTGCATGTTGGTGGTGGTTTTGTGCTGTGGAGTCAGTTCCTATAGTCATAGCCACCCTGCATAGGGTTTGTGAGGTTGTAAATCTTTAAGGGAGCAGAAAAATCTCATCTTTCTCCTTTGGAACAGCTTGTAGTTTTGAACTGCTGACCTTCAGGTTAGCAGCTAAACTCATAACCACTACTAGAGAGTCTTTGTGTTTGTATAATGCTGTAAAAATACCAATATCTATTGAACACTTTAAGTGAGTGAATTTTATAGATTGTGAATGTCTTTTACAAAAGAATAAAGAAAGGATAAAAATGCAGAATTAAATGATGCTTGATAAAGTATGGGAATGAAATCAAAGCTCATGTAGAGGTGCTATGCATTTTGATAGAGAAGGCATGTTTCGTTCATTTTAGTGGTGGCATAGATGAACATATGGGCTTGAATTTTTTTTTTTTTTAACTTGAAATGGTTTTATTTTTTTCCACATATAGACATAGATTTGAATAGGTACCACTACATATACTCATTCAGAATGCCCAATGAAGTGAGGGATTTGATTCCATAATAAGAAAAGGAAAGCCACTAGAAAAGTACTAAATTTTAAGGAAAAAGTTGGGGCACAGGGAATCATCAGTAATGGAGTTTCTTGGAGACCTGGTGAGTCATGATAGGATAAGCACTGGACTTCTAACTGTAATGTCAGCAGTTCAAATTCACCAGCTGCTCCACAGGTCACTATGAGTTGGAACCCACCTGATGGCACTTAGCAACAACAATGTAGTTTCTTACAAAACCATGTTACAATTCATTTGAACATTAGGCATAATCTTGACCTTTTGTGTCACCTTCAATTTCACAACTTTCATTTGCTTTGACATGTACTGAAATAGGTGCATTTTTTCCAAATCATGTGAGTCTTTCTCTGCCTCCTGATTCTCTATTAGACTTCTGAGTATGATTCCCTAATCTCCTTGTAGTATGGTAATTCCAAGGTACTGTGGAAGAAAGATTAAAATATAATTAGGGTCCACAATTGTATAAAGTGCCACTTTTTCCATTTAAAAAAGACAGAGAATCAATAATTTATGACTGCATGTCTGTTTCTCCTTGAAGAATTTACAAGAGAAAGGCAACATTTTTGTTTTGTTTTAGAACAAGAATTTTAGATGAATGAAGGTTACAAGTTCAACAGGATAAGGAGTTCAGTAAAACTCCAAAGTGCCACACTGACATTCCAAGGCAGAGCTAGTAAAGGTCTCACTTTTTTTGATGTCACTTTCAAAAGAATGCATTATCAAAATGCCACTTATTTAGAGTATGTGTCTATGCTCTGTATCCATCTATGGATTTTATAAAGTTATGTGGAGATTTATAACTGGATTTCTATAGTTCCAGTGTTTGCTTTCTTCAGAGGAGGTTATCCAGATGCTTTATCAACTGTCAGTGACTGGCTTTTTAATAGAAGGCACCCGCTGTTCAAATTTGTTTCAGTGGTATTTACCATCATACACACACTGAATCTAAGTTAATTTTCCAAGATATGTGGATATTGATCAAGTAGGTAGTATAGAGGCTTTTGATTTATTTCTTACTACTTGCCTGTGGTAAAATAAATATATTTGCTGCAATTTTTTTTTTACCTGGAACATGAAGATTACAAAAATCTCAAAATCTTAAGGTTTTGGTTCATTGCATAAGGCATCTACCTCAATAATTTTGAATTCTAGCTTATTCTTCAATATTTCCAGTGAGGAAATACATTATGACCTAGAAGAAATTAAGTTTTATGCATAAAAACTGCATTTTAGTATAATAGCAAATATTCACAAAGCATTATATATGCTAGGGACTGTTATAAGTAATACACACACAGTCAATGTAGGATACTGATGTGTGTGTGTGTGTGTGTGTGTGTGTGTGTGTGTGTGGACTTAAAACTCTCAAACATCTCATGAAATGGTGACTATTCTTATCCCCCTATTTCAAATGAAGAAACTGAAATTTAGATTAAGCAATTGGTTCAAGAAAAGAGATTCAAAACTAGGCAGAATCTACTCTCTTAATCATAACAATAAACTTCTCAATTATGTGATTTAACCATTTACAAAACATGTAATTCTACAATTTGCCAGATTTTTTGAGAATCATATAATTGCTAACACCATAAAAATGCAACCTTTATATTTATATAAGTCAATGAAATGAAAACTCTTACTTTTAAAACATTTTTTATTTTACTTCAGTACAAGATTCAAGTAGAATGTTCTCTCCATATGAAATAATCTTCCATAATCATTCTACTATAAAAGTATAATGGATAAATGACTTGCATATTAGGTATTAAAAAAGATCATGATTCAAATAACGTTCCAGAGGAAATGCTCTTATTTATGAAGCCTTCTCTTAGATACTGAATGCTACTTTTAAAGCTGTGCAAGAGAATTTCAGTTTTTATCACACAATGACTTACTGACAGAGAGAATGCTTTTGCATCCTCTCACTTACTAACCTTCCAGTTATTTTATAACTTATTTTTTTCTAGCTCTGAAATAGGATATAAGAGCCAAGGATTACAGTATTTGTGAATAGTTACTTTTTCTTTTCTTTCTTTTTTTTGCTTAATGCTGTCTCCTTAACAGTATGTAATTTCCCATCATCTCGCCTTACCTCTCTTTTTCTTTTTATCCCTCTTAAAATACTTCTGTGTAGAGTTTCTGAGGCTATAAATCTTTATGGAAGCAGAAAGTATCATCTTTCTCCTGCAAAGTGGATGGTGGCTCAAACCACCGAACTTGTGGTCTGTAGTTCAGTTCTGTTTATCCTACAGAGCCACCTCACTCCCTTAATTTGAGAGAGAGAGATAATGTTGGTGTGTTACTATAGGATAGGCACTGTGCTGCTAACCATAAGGTTATTGGTTAAAATCTATGAGCTGCTCCTAGGAAACTGTATGTTGTTATTCTTAAGTGCCATGGAGTCTTTTCGTACTTGTAGCAATTGTATGCACAGCAGAATGAAACACTGTCCAATCCTGTTTCATCCTCACAATTGCTTCTAGGTTGAGCCTGTTGCTGCTGTCACAGTATCAATCCATCTAATTGAGGGTTTTCTTTTTCACTGACCTTCAACTTTACCAAGTATGTTGTTCTTCGGGGATTGGTCCCTCCTGATAAAATGTCTGGAGAATGATAGACAGAGTCTCACCATCCTTGCTTCTAAGGAGCATACTGGTTGTACTTCTAAAACAGATGTGTTTTTTCTGATAGTTTGTGGTACTTTTAATATTTTATCCAACACCATAACTCCAATGTATCAATTGTTTGATGGTCTTCTTTATTCATTCTTCAACTTTCACATGCATGTGAGACTACTGATTAAATCATAGTTTGGGTCAGGTGTACCTTAGTTCACAAAATGAAATATTTGCTCCTTAACACTTTAAAGAGACCATGTGCAGAATATTTGCCAGAAGTCAAATGCCATTTGATTTTTTCTCAGTTACTTCCATGAGTGTTGATAGTGGATCCAAGCAAAATGAAATTTTTGACAACTTCAATCTTCTCTTCATATATCATTATGTTATTTATTGATCTAGTGGTGAGGATTTTGCTTTCTTTATACTGAAGGTCGTGGTCTTTTATCTTAATTAGTAAGTATTTTAAATCTGCTTTGCTTTCAGCAAGCAAAGTTTTGTCATCTACATATTGCAGGTTGCTAATGTTTTTTCCTCCAATCATGATGCCATTTTGCTAGATACGGTAGTAATTCCACTTCTGGGAAGTTCTAGGTCATCAAAAATGTTCCTAGGAATGGGGATTTCATTTATAGTCAGTAAGTAGTGAGAGTTATATGTATGGTCTTTTTTCTTTTTATATATTATGTGGTAACACCCCACTACTTTCCAAAGCTTCCTATTAACTCTAGAAAAGCTATCAGCAGTTGGATCCATGTTTTCAATCTATGAAGAATCCTTGGTGGTATAGAGGGTTATGCATTGAAGTGATAGCTACAAGGTTGCTGTCTCAAGCCTAGCAGCCATGCCACAGGAGAAAATTGAGCCTGTCTATATTTATAGTACTGAAAATGCTTTAGAGAATGTTTTACTATGTCCTCTAGGGTCACTATAAGTTGGAATCCACTCAGTGGCAGTGAGTGGGTCTCAATCAACCAAAGTCATTGATTTAGCTTAGAGAAATACTTCAAGAAGAATTGCATGCTGTGACACTGTATATAGCATGCATTATTACTGAAAAGAAGTAAAAAATAAAAAAGAATGGTTGCAAGTATGGTTTATCATGAATTGAATTTGCCATAAGTTGAGGACTAACTGTTTTGGAAAAGGGAAGTTATATAAATATAAACTGCATGATCAAGGAGAAGTGAAAATTCTATTGTATGAAATGACTCTCTTTTATGAGGTTCTGAATTTTCTAGCTTGACAATATTTAGTAAATTTCTTCTCTATTCCCATAATTTCATACATACCAGTGCCTATAGAGCAAAAATTGCTATTTTGAAAATGTAAGCTAATGAAACACATACATTTAAATTAGTAAAGTGCTGTTATTTTCCATGTTTGGGTTATATTAAAAGCTGATGGCAAAATAATGTCCTGCCCCACTCAGAATTATTTATGTTGTTGTTGTTAGATGCTGGTAGGTCTGAAACACAATGACATTGTACATGAGGTTAAGTAAAAAAAAAAAAAAAAAAAAAAGTGGCTACAAAATCATAGAAACTTTAATTAAACAAAAATTTCAAATTATGAAGCTACTGTTTCTTAACAGATCCTTGATCAATGTCTATATATATATCTGAAGGTGGTGTTTCATGTCTCTAACTCTTTCCCATACTTTGAAAACATTTCTCATATTTTGTACATATCATTAGGAACTACCATGCACTGCCAAGGAGCTCTGGTAGCATAGTGGTTACGAATTGGGCTGCTAACCTCAGGGTCAGCAGTTCAAAACTACCAGCTGTTCCATCTGTGGGAGAAAGATGAGGCTTTCTGCTCCAGTAAAGATTTACAGCCTCAGAAACCCTGTACAGGGTCGCTATGAGTTGGAACCAACTCCACGGCACATAACAACAACAACAGCCATGCACTGCCAGAAGAACAAATAAATCTGTCTTAGACGTACAACTAGAGTTCTCCTTAGAAGCAAGGCTGGTAAGATGTTGCTTTTCCTACTACGGAAGTTTTTCAAAGGCACCAATTCCTGTAGAAGAACATCATGCTTGGTAAAGTGGAGGTCAGTGAAAAAGAGGGAGATAATTAATGAGATGGAATGACCCAGTGGCAAGAACAATGAGCTCAAATGTAACAACTATTCTGATGGTGGTGGAGGATCAGGAAGTATTTAGTTCTGTTCTGCATAGGGTTTTTATCAATCTGAACCTACTGGATGACACCTAACAACAACAATAACAACAGCAACAACTCTTACAAAAAAGTTTCTCTGCTCTTCCAACTACACTATGTCAAAATGACAATTTTAGCATCCTTGAGAACCTCAATGTACATTTCTTTTAAATATTCTTTGAGTTTTAGGAATAAAAAGAAGTTCAAAAGGGCAGATCAGGAATTTAGGGTGGGTGGCTTAAAGGTTCCCAATGGAATTCTCATTTAGCAATCCTTGTTTTCCTTGAAGAATGAGCAAGTACACTGTTGTGATTTAAAAAGAATTCTCAGTGAAACTATCCTGGTCTTTTTCTTACTAATGCACTTTCCACTATTCTTAAAAATTATCCATATTTAACTACCATGATAATCCTGTGCCCTACAAGAAAATCTATTAAGATTACTCTTTTGGAATTATAAAAACAGTCACCATAACCTCTGTCCTGACCTCTGTGTGTTGAATTTAAATGGCCTAGCCAATCCCCCAGAAGGTCTCTGTCTAGATTGCAGTTTTTAGATATATTTTTTTTTTTCTTTAATGGCACCTTAATGAGTACTGGTGTGGCACTGTGGGTTAAAGTGCTGGACTGCAAATTTGGCTTGAATTGCAAGGTCAGGGTTCAAGCTCACCAGAGGCTCCTTGGAAACCCTATACAATGTCATTATGAGTTGGAACTGACTTGACAGCACTTAACAACAACAAAAATAAGACTAATGGAGTCCTGGTGTGATGTTATGGATTAATGCACCACACTGCAAGCTCACCAGCTGCTCCTCAGAAATCTTCTACAGAATCACTATGAATCAGAAGTGACTCAATGGAACTTAACAGCAACAACAACAACAATGGCAACAATGAGACTAAGCCATGTGTATAGCTGAGATAACTTGTCTGGGACCATCCACTGATTTCTGAAATAAGTTTATGTATATATTCTCTGGAATAAACCTGTGCATGTATCAGTCGGAACCCTAACAGCAGTACTTACTGGCTTACCTTTTTTGAGCAAAGTTATAAACCCCAGCAAAGTTGCTGGGGTTTGCACTATCATCACAATCATTCAATATTTCAATCATTCAAAAAAATCATGATTTTTTTTTTATTGTTGCAGTGGTGAGGATTTTTGTTTCCTTTACATTGAGGTACCACACCTATAAGGCTGTGGTCTTTGATCTTCAACAGTAAGTATTTTAAATCCACTTCACTATCAGCAAATCAGGTTGTATCATCTGCATATCACAGGTTGTTAATAAGTGTTCCTCGAATCCTGATTCCATGTTCTTTCTCATATAATACAGTCCTTGTATTATTTGCTCAGAATACAGATTGAATAAATATGGTGAAAGACTACAATGCTAACATCCTTCCTGATTTTAAACCATTTAATGGTCTCTTGTTCTGTTTGAACAACTGCATCTTGGCCTACGTTTGCAGGTTCCTCATGAGCACAATTAAGTGTTTTGGAATACTCATTGTCCGCAGTGCTGTCCATAGCTTGTCATGATCCACACAGTCTAAAGCCTTTGCATAGTCAAAAAGGCACAGGTAAACATCTTTCTGGTAATCTCTGCTTTCAGTCAAGCTCCATCTGATATCAGCAATGAAATCCCTCATTCCATATTCTCCTCTGAATCCAGCTTGAACCTCTGGCATTTCATCAATGTACTGTTGCAGTTATTTTAAAATTATCTTTAGTAAAATTTTACTTGCATGGGATATTAGTGATAGTGTCCAATAATTTTCACATTCCATTGGCTCACCTCTTGGAATGGGCACAAATATGGATCTTTTCCTCTCAGTTGGTCAAGTAGCTGTCTTCCAAATGTCACGGCATAAATGAGTGAGTGCCTGTAGTGTTACATCAATTTGCTGAATGATTTCAATTTGTAGTCCTTCAGTTCCAAGAGCCTTGTTCTTTGCCAATGCCTTCAGTGTACCTTAGACTTCTTCCTTTGTACGACTGGCTCTAGTTTACCCAAGGACACAGAAAAAGCAGTGTTTAGAGAAAATTTATATCAATAAACACATCCAAGAAGAAAGAACAAAACCACATTAATACAACTTCAACAATTTGAAAAATAGCACCAAAGTAAGCCTCCAGCTGTCAGAAGAAAAGAAATAATAATTACAGCAGAAATAAATGAAATAATAATAAAAAAAATAGAATGAATCAACAAGACTATCTTTCCTCTTTCTTAAAGAATTCATTAAATTGATAAACCATTAAAATCTAACAAAAGAAAAGAAATAGAAGATTCAAATAACATGCTTAAGGAACAATATTGGTGACACAACAGAACCAACAGAAATTTAAAAGATGATAAGAGAATATTTGAAGAATTATACTGCAGCAAATTTGAAAATCTATAAGAAATCTGCATATTTTTAGAAAATTACAACTTATCAATACTAACACAAATGAAGACGAAAACTTGAACAGACCTATAACAGAAGTAGAAATTAATTAAGACCTTAAAAGTCTTCCAACAAAAATGTCTGAGCCCAGATGACTTTAGTGATGAATTCTCCTAAACATTCAGAGAAGAAGTGACACTAATTTCTAATCAAACTGTTACAGAACATAGAAGATGATGGAAAACTCTTGAATGCACTTTATGAAGGAAGCATAATCCTAATACTGAAACCAAAAAATCTCATTAATAAAAAATATAATTGTATGTTAATATCACTCATGGTCATAGAAGCAAAAATTCTTAACAAAATCCTAGTCAATTGAATCCAACAACATATCCAAAACATACATCATAACCCACTGTGTCATTAATACCCACAAGTATGGTTCATACTTGAACCATACAAAGGCAAAGAACAAACAAGTAGAACAATGAACCCAAAGAAAAAAAACCACATGATATCAATTGATGCAGAAAAGACTTTTCACAAAATTCAACATCCATTCCTAATAAAAATCTTCAACAAAATAGGAAGAGATGAGAAATTTCTCAAAATAATTCAGAGCATATAGACAAACTCAACAGCCAAAATTACTCTCAATGGAAGGAAACTGAAAGCATTTCCTTCATGAAAAGGAACCAGAGAAGGACGCATTTATTACCACTCCTGTTCAATATTGTGTTGGAAGTCTTAGCCAGAGCCATAAGGCAAGAAGAAGAAATTAAAGGCATCCAAACTGGTAGAAAATTAGAATTCTCTTTATTTGGAGATGATATAACCTTATGCACACAAAATCCTAAAAACTCAGCAAGGAAAATATTGGAACTCATTTATAGATTCAGCTAAGTCCAAGGGTACAAGATCAATTGACAAAAATCAGTTGGATTCCTCCACACTAATAAAGTTAGTACTGAAAAGGAAATAAGGGAAACAATACCATTTACAATAGCCACCCCAAAGATGAAACACATAGTAATAAATCTCATGAGAGGAAAAAAAGACACATAATGAAAACTACAAAACATTACTACAAGAAATAAAAAAAAAAGACTTACAAAAATGGGAGACTATACCATGTTTATAGATAGGAGGAACTTAAAATTGTCAAAATATTGACACTACCCAAAGTAATGTATAGATATCATGCAATCTCAATCCAGATTTCAGCATCATTCTTTAAATAAATGGGAAAATTTGTTTAGAAAGGAATCAATTTATATGGAAAGGAAAGGGACCTTGGAACACTAAGGCATTACTTAAGAAGAAGAACAAAGTTGGAGGCCTCTCATTTCCTTACCTCAAAATCAAATATTCCATAATGGTCAAAATAGCCTGGTACTGGAGTAATGGAAGATGCATAGATCAATGGGGAAAAAAATCGAGCCCCCTTAAGTAGATCCATCCACATATAGTCAACTGATCTTTGACAAACGGTCAAAACACATTAAATAGGGAAGAGATAGTCTCTTCAACAAAGGATGATAGGAAAACTGGAAATCTATTTGCAGAAGAATGTCGAGGTCCTATGTCAGGGTCCGGCCTCGACCAGGAAGTGTGGGTGTCATGAAGAAGGGATATCTGGAGGCGAAAGGGATAGAGAAAGAGAGAGACAAAATATATACAAAAAAGTCAGACACACAGATATGATGCAAGCTGGCAGGTAGGCAGATCTGCAAACATATTGCCTAGCATTGCACACAGAACTCACTCTACCTCAGTCTTTTATTCTGTTTCTTAGGGAGGGATTTGTTACAAAGGAAGGATGTAATTCACAAAGGGAGGATGTGATTCTTTAGATAAGACAGGATACAGAACTGAAATGTGATTAATCATTCAAAACAGGACATAATGATTCACAGGAACAACTTTTAAGATATTTTCATAGTTTTTCTTAACAATCTAACATTTTTATTTTTACAGAAAAAGGTTCAATCAAGCTGTTATATTAACTTTTAGGCTTAAATGATCTACAGCAGCGATGTGCGGTTTCTCAAGGATACTTAACATAAAGCAAGGTTCCTGAAAGGAGCCAAGCTGTCTCTGTACACTTTGCAAACTTTTGTTTGTGAGCAAGATCTCAGGCACCGGGCTTCATTTATCTATATCTAAAATGCTACATTGTTCTTAATTATCACCTCCTATATACTTTCAGGAGGAAGGAGAGCATCTGGGTTAAACTGATTATATTCAGAGGTGGTGAAATGGGGCTGCCACTATTATCCTCTAATCCAACATTCCCAGAATTTGCCATTCCACTTTATTTACAAACCTTGGGTAGTTTTTCTCTACAAACCTTTTCTCATATTCCCAATATACCTGTTCCTGGCCTTTCTGAATTATCTGAGGAAACTTTTACTGCCTTGGCTCTAAAAAGGGGTTTCAAACTCATTATTGTTCATGGATATCAAACATAAATGAATAATCAAATAAGGAACAGTTCTGACATACATCCCAGGTGGCTATTGATTGTTCCTCAGAAAGATTTGTTCCCATGACTCCACGCACTGCCAACACAGTGGAGGCATTAAGAAAGGCATTGTAAAAGAAACCATTTTCTCAGAAGCTACAATTACTGGAGTTAGACGCATAGAATGAACAATATTAAAACCAAAGGAAATTATACAGAGGTAGCCAACCAGTGAGTTTGCAAAAACAAATGAACCCGGCACGTCAAGAGGTCACTTTCTTTGGCCCTCAGGTCCATGGCTCACTATCCTGAGGAGGGCCTCGGAATTGGATTTTCGTCCATGTCACAGGGCCACTGATCAACCCAGGGTCTGTGTACGTTGATGCCAGCAGAAGAATGAAACAAGACACATATATTCTACCATATACAAAAACATACATTAAAGACCTCAATGTAAAACCTGAAATATAAAGGTCACCAATGAAAAAATAGGGACCAATTTAGGGGCTCTTGTACATGGCATAAATACACTGTTGAATATAACTTAAAACATACAAACAGTAGAAGAAAAATAGATGACTAGGAACTCCTAAAACTTAGACAGTTATGTGCACTAAAATATTTTGTCAAAAGAGTAAAAAGAGAAACAAACACACTGGGAAAATAAATTTTGAAATGGCATACAAGAAAAGAGAGTTATCTCTAAAATGTACAGAAAAATACAATACATCTTAAAGAAAAATACAAGCCTTGCAATTAAAAACTGGGCAGAGGACATGAATAACACTTCATCAAAGAAAACATTATGGTAGACAACAAACATATGAAAAAAATGTCCACAATAATTAGACATTAGAAACACAAAACAACAATGAGATATCATCTCTCCCAAACATTAATAGAAAAGCAAAAAACAAAACAGGAACACAAATGTTGGTGAGGGTTTATAGAGACTGGTATCCACCTACTTTGCTGTTGGACTGTAAAACGATGCAACCACATGGAAAATGGTATGGAACTACTTCAAAAAATGGGAAATAGAAATACAATATGTCTCAACAATCTTTCAACTTGGTATATAGCCACAAAAATAAGAGCCATGGCATGAGCAGATATATTTTCATTGATGTTCATTACAGCATTATTTTCACTATCAACAAGATGGAGACAGACAAATGTTCATCAATGAAACAATTGATAAATAAATTTTGGTACATACACACAATAGAATACTATGCAAGACTGAAAAATAATGATGAATATGTGAAGCATTGCATGACATGGATGAACCTGGAGGGAATTATGTTGAATGAAATTACTCAATTTCAAAAGGACAAATATTGTATAACCTATAAAATATAAAATCTGTTACAAAATTTCAATAAAAGGTTTTCATACTAAAAGAATTATTCTTTTATTGCTTCTAGTGGTGGGAGATTGTTGTTATTGATGTTGTTGTTGTTATGTGCCGTAGAGTTGGTTCCGACTCATAGCAACCCTGTACAGGGTTTCTGAGGCTATAAATCTTTACAAGAGCAGAAAGCCTCATCTTTCTTCTGCAGAACAGCTGGTAGTTTCCAAGTGCTAACCTTGTGGTTCACAGCCCAATTCGTAACCACCACATTACCAGAGCTCTTTTTATTGTTGATAGGTGCCATAAAATCGGTAAATACTCTTAGCAACTTTATGCACAACAGAAGAAAACACTTTCCAGTCCTGCCTATCTCACAATTGTTGCTACACTTGAACCTATTGCTGCTGCAACTGTGCAAATCCATCTCATAGGAGGTCTCCCTCATTTTCTATGACCTTCCAATATATCAAGCATCATATCCTTTTCCAGGGACTGATCATTCCTGATAATATGTCAAAAGCATGAGAGATGAAATCTGGCCATCCTGGCTTCAAAAGAGCATTCTAGCTGTACTTCTTCCAACAGATTTGCTTGTTATTCTGGCAATCCATGGTACTTTTAATATTCTTCTCCAACACCATAACTCAAATACATCAATTATTCTATGATCTTCCTTATTTATTGTCCAACTGTCACATGAATATGAGGATATTGAAAGATATCATGGCTTGGGTCAGGTCCAAGCTGATATCTTTGCTCTTGAACACTTTAAAGAGGTCTTGTGCAGCAGATTTGCCTAATGAAATACGTTAGTTGATATCTTGAGTGCTGCTTCCATGCACGCTGATGGTTGATCCAAGAAAAATGAAGTCTTTGACAATTTCAATCTTTATTCCATTTATCTTAATATTATTTATTACTGCAGTGGTGAGGATTTTTTTTTCCCTTTACATTTTGGTACAATCCATACCTGATCTTCATCAAGAAGTATTTTAATTCCTCTTGGCTTTCAGCAAGCAAGGTTGTATTATCTGCATATCACAGGTTGCTAATGAGTTTTCCTTAAATCCTGATGCCATGTTTTTCTTCATATAATCCAACTTCTTGGATTATTTGCTCAGGATGCAGATTGAATAAGTATGGTGACCAAATACAACCTCACACACACCTTTCTTACTATTAAACCATTGGTGTTCCCTAGTTCTTTTGGAACAACTGCTTCCTGGTCTATGTACAGGTTCCTAATGAGTCAAATTAAGTGTTTCAGAATACTTATTTCCTGCAAAGTTGTACATTGCTTGTCATGAGCCCCATAATTGGAAGCTTTCATGTAGTCAATAGGGCACAGATAGACATCTTTCTGGTACTCTCTGCTTTCAGCCAAGATCCATCTGATATCAGCAATAATATCCCTCATTCCACATCCCAATCAATCTGAATCTATCTTGAACCTCTGGAAGTTCCATGCCAATGTACTGTTGCAGCCATTTTGAATTACATTTAGCAAAATTTGACTGTGTGCAATATAAATAACATTGTCTGATAAATTACACATTTATTGGCCATTTCTCTTTGGAATGTACACAAATATGGATCTCTCCTAGTCAGTTGGCTAGGTACCTGCTTTCCAAATTCCTTGGCATAGATGAGTGAGTATCTCATCAATTTGTGAAAGATTTCAATTTGTATTCCATTAGTTCCTTGTGGCTTTTCTTTGTCAATGCCTTCTCTGTACCTTGAATTTATTCTTTAGTATCTTTGTTTTTTGATTATATGCTACCTCTTAAAATGACATTTTTGTACAGTAACTCGGTGTACTATTTCCATCTTCTTTTGATGTTGTCTGCATCATTCAATATTTTGCTTATAGAATCTTTCAATAATTCAAGTCAAGGCTTGAATTTTTTCTTCAGTTCATTCAGCTTGAGAAATGTTGAATGTGTTCTCTTTTGGTTTTTAATTTTGGACAAGTTGAAGATCAGCAAAGTAGAGAAAGTCTACCAATGAGATGGATTGTCATAGTGGCAGCAACAATGAGCTCAGGCATAACAGTTTTGATTATGCAACAGAACTGGGTAGTATATAGGGTTGTTATGAATCACAACTGACTCAAAAACACATAATAACAACAGTCAATTTGTTTAGTTCTTGGTTGACATTTATTTTTTTCGTAGTGTTTTGTGCATGTCATGCCATTACGATCTTGTCTGCATGCTGTATCCTAAGAATTCAGAACTTAATTTGTTTCTTCCCCCTGCAGGTAACATGTCAGTTTTATTTTATCTTTCATTTTGGAGAGTTTCATTATATGTCATGGTGATTTATTTTGGGTCTATGCTTTTTGGGGTTTGACAAGCTTCTTGAATGGGTATCTTCTTGTCTGTCATGATATTAGGGAAGTTTTTTGCCAACATATCTTTGAAATTTTTCTAAGTGTTTTTGACTTTTTCTATCCTAGAATTCTGGTCACTGATCTTGGATAAATTATTATTCCTTGTGATGGCATCACAATAATTCTTAGAGCATCTTTATTCTTTTCTCAGAATGCTCTTCTAAAAGATGATACCATGGGATTTCTCTTCTATTTCAGTGATACTGTCAGTTCTATTCAGTTCTACTACTTTTTCTTTCCATCGTGTTATCTATTTCAGACATTTTTTGTTACTTTTTTGGATATATTTCTGGATATAGTTCTAGTTGCTGTTTTTGTATCATTTCTAATTTCCTGTTTATTTGTACTATGTTATATTGTTTTCTGAATTCTATATTTTTTTATGTGTTTTGCTTGATTTTGTGTGTGCGTATGTGTATGCTTTCCTTGATCTTTTGGAGTATACTTAAGTCTTTTGAATTCCCATAAAATAATTTTATGACCATTTCTTCTTCAGAGAGGTTTACTGGTAAATTTGCTTGAACCATCTTGTCTGGTTTCTTTATGTGATTTGAAGTTATCTGTTGTCTCTGAAATTTTATGGTGTTATTGTGTTTATTTGTTGATTATATGTTCTTTTATTTTGCCATGATGTTTTTTAAACATATCAATGCAGACAGGTTGACATGCTAATTTGTTCTCTAGTTTGGCAGCACTTTGTCTCCAGGTAGGTGGGGTAACTGGTTGAAGTATAGGCTTGAGTCTCTGTTTACTGGTCATTTTGTACAGAGTAGGTCTGAGTAGGCTGGGTAGGTGTGAGCTGCTTCCTGTCAATGATCTTGTGGTGCAGGAGTAGCTGCCTAGTGGGTAGGGTGGTAGCTGTGGCAGTTGTGATAGGTTATTGGGGAAGTAGTCACTGTCTCCTACTTGATAAGACAAAAAAAAGCAATGTTTTAAAAACAGGATTTTTTTTTTTTTTTAATAGTGATGTGGCAGTGGGTATGGAGGCAGTTAGTTACAGTGTGTGATTCAATGTAGAGGGCATCACTGATCATTGGTAACACAATGTATCTCTGTTTAATTAAATCATTTCATTCAGTTTATTCTCCTAATTGGTGTTTGATCTGTTACTTCTTTCATTTAATGTCTGTGTTTCCAGTATTGTTATCTGTACCTTTTTCACTTGACTTCACAGGTCTTTACTGTAAAGGGATGTCATAGTGTGTCCCACATGGGCCATCTCTAGTGAACAGGCATCTTGGGCCAAGAAATGTGGAAGACAACTATCTGGTCCATTGATTGCAAGATATTTGTATTTGTGCCCATTCCAAAAAGACGTGACCTAACAGAATGCAGAAATCATTGGACAATATCTTTGATATCCCATGTGAGTAAAGTTTTACTAAAGGTAATACAGAAAGAGCTGCAAGCATACATTGACAGAGAACTTCCAGAAGTTCAAGCTGGATTCAGAAGAGGATGTGAAACGATGGATATCATTGCTGATGTCTGATGAATCTTGGCTGAAAGCAGAGAATATCAAAAAGATGTTTACCTTTGCTTTATTGAGTACACAAAGGCTTTCGAGTGTGTGGATTATGACAAGTGATGGACAACATTGCAAAGTATGAGTATTCCTGAACAATTAATTGTGCTCATGAGGAATCTGTACATGGATCAAGAGGCAGATGTTCAAACAGAACATGGGAACACTGAATAGTTTAAAATTAAGAAAAGTGTGTGACAGGGTTATATTCTTTCACCATACTTATTCAACCTGTATACTGAGAAAATAAACCAATAAGCTTGGTTATATGAAGAAAAATATGGCATCTGAATTGGAGGAAGACTCATTAGTAACCTGCAATATGCAGATGATACAACCTTGATTGCTGTACGTGAAGAGGACTTAAAATATTTACTGATGAAGATCAAATAGCACAGCTTTTTTTATAGATTGCATCTCAATGTGAAGAAAACAAAAATCCTTACAAATGGACCAAAAAACAACGTTCTTATCAATGGAGAAAGTATTGAAGTTGTCAAGGATCAACTATCAACACTCTTATTGGATCAACTAGCATTCTTCTTGGATCAACTATCAACACTCATGGAAGCAGCAGCCAAGGAATCAAATGATGTATTGCATCGGGCAAATCTGTTGCACAAGACCTTTATAAAGTGTTGAAGAGCAAAGATGTCAGCTTGAGGACTAAGGTGCGCCTGACCCAAGCCATGGTTATTTTCAATAACCTCATATGCATGTGAAAGCTGGACAGTGAATAAGGAAGACCATAAAAGAATAGATGCTTTTGAGTTATGGTGTTAGAGAAGAATATTGAAAATGCCATGGGCTCCCAAAAGAACCAACAGCTCTGTATTGGAGGAAGTGCAACCAGAGTACTCCTTGCAGGCCAGGATGGCCAAATTTCATCTCTCATTCTTTGGACATATTGTTAGGACAGACCAGTCACTGGATAAGGGTATCATGTTTGGTAAGGTGGAGGGTCAGAGAAAAAGAGGAAAACCCCCAGTGGGATGTATTGGCAAAGTGGAAGCATCAATAGGCTCAAGCGTGGCAACAATTGTGAGATTGTCCAAGGATTGGGCTGTGTTTTGTTCTGTTGTGCATAAGGTCGCTGTGAGTCAGTACTGACTCGATGGCACATAACAAAAACAACAACATATGTACAAATGTGGCTCTTCAGGTTAATACACTAGACTGTAATTTACTATGACCTGCAAGATCGGCTGTTTAAGTTCACTGGTCACACCAAGGAAGCCCTATGCAGGGTTGCAATGAGTCCAAACTGACTCCACTGCACTTAACAAAAACAACAATGTGCACAATGCAATGACATGGGTTACATTCTTCAACTTGTACAACTATTCTCTTTTTCTACATTTCTCTTACTCAATGTACATAAGCTCACTGACCCCTAAGGATTGTATCTGATCTTTTGTTGTTACTCTGAAGTACTATCAAATCAGTTCTGACTCATAGCAACCCGTATAATGTACCCAAGGAACAGTTAGTGGTTTTAAACTGCCAACCTCATGGTTAGCATTACAGTGCCACACCAAGACTTTGTATACCATTTAGAGTTGTGTTATCAATTTGATCCTATATAAATATCACTGTAGCACTATGGGATAAGCACTATACTGCAAACAAGAAGGTCTACAGTTCAAACCCAACAGTTGTTCCTCGGAAACCTTATACAAAATTGCTATGAGTCAGAACTGACTTGATGGCACTTAACAAGAAAAACAACAAATAGTTCTTTAAATATAATAATTCTAATAATCTTTTTTTTTCTAGTTAAGCAAAACTTTTTTTTGGTTTAAAGAAGATTTCAGGCTATACATTTGTTTTAAGATTTAATTAAGTTTTAATCATTACATCAGGCCAATAGTTTTAGAGGCTAACCCAACCCCAATGGCTCCAGAATGTTTGTATTCTAGAATTTTTAAATCCGTTCTGCATTTCGTTCTGTTGATCATGATTCTTATATAGCTGAGCACTATCCAGTTCTTCTGGTCTCATGGATAATGAGATTCATGAATGCAATTAGATATGCATTCTCTTTTATCCTGCTATTTCTTACTCTATTTTTTTCCTCTTTTTTTAAATTTTTTATTTTTTTCCTATCTTTTTTGTTTGGGGCTGGAGTTAGAAAACCAAAAGAGAAGAAGACAATAGGAAAGAATTCACTCAGTATTTCTCAAGCTGAGGGAACTGAAGAAAAAATTCAAACCTTTACTTGTGTTATTGAAGGACTCTATGGGCAAATTATTGAATGATGCAAAAAGCATCAAAAGAAGAAGAAAGGAATACACAGAGTCACTGGACCAAAAGGAAATGGTCGATGTTCAACCATTTCAAAAGGTAGCATATGATTAAAAGCCAATGATCCTGAAGGAAGAAATCCAAGGTAAATTGAAGGCATTGACAATGAATAAGTCACCAGGAATTGATGGAATAAAAATGGAAATCTTTCAACAAAGTGAGGCAGCACTATAGGCACTCATTCATGTATGCCAGGAAATTTAGAAGACAACTACCTGGCCAACTGATTGGAAGAAATCCATATTTGTGCCCATTGCAAAGAGAGGTGACCCAATGGAATGCAGAAATTATCAGATAATACCATTGATATCCCATG
>NW_006408853.1:2480812-2483002 GCF_000296735.1 Chrysochloris asiatica
TAAGGAAGATCATAGAAGAATTGGTGCATTTGAGTTATGGTGTTTGAGGAGATTATTGAAAGTACCATGGGCTGCCAAAAGAATAAACAGATTTGTGTTGGAAGAAGTGCAGCCAGAGTGCTCCTTGGAGGCCAGGATGCCCTGACTTCATCTTTCATATTTTGGACATATTGTCAGGAGGGACCAGTCACTGGATAGGGATATCATGTTTGGTAAGGTGGAGGGTCAGAGAAAAAATACGAAGATCACCAGTGATATAGATTGGCAAAGTGGCAACATCAATGGGCTCAAGCATGGCAACAATTTTGAAGCTAGCCCAGGGTCAGGCAGTGTTTCGTTCTGTTGTGCATAGGGTCACTATCAATCTGTACCGACTTGGTGGCACCTAATAACAATAACTATTGTTTTGGGCAAATAGAGAACGATTTTTATAACTTGGGTGGTTGGTTGCAAGTTTTAAAGACCTCAAATATTATAAAATGTACTAGGAGTTGGAACAGAAGCAATAAACATGACATTAGACCAAATAACTGGGATGTTCCTTGAACCCATGATCTTGAAATTCCAAACAAAAGAAACAAATTCCATGAGATGATTGGTCATACACAAGTGGCTTCAGAAGTTGCTGTTAGTTGCTTTTGGTGTAGCAATATATACAACACATTTGCCAGTGCAACTTTATAGTTGTAGGGCTCATTGACATTAATTAAATTAGCTCTGCAACACTTTCCCTTACCCAAGGCACATTTTCCATTATTGTAAGCAGAAATTCATTATGTTATGTTTCAGTGAAGTTACCCTAGGAATTATTTTTTAAAAATATATTATACTTTGTTTGTATTATTTAAGGAACCCCGGTGGCAGAATGGGTTATGCATTAACCTAATAACTTAAAAGTCAATGTTTCCAACCTAGAAGCTGCTTCATAGCATAAAAGCTGTCGATAGCATACAAAATTACAGTCTTAGAAACTGTGAGGCAAAGTTCTACTTCTCCTATAGGGTTGGTAGGTGTTGACATCAATTGCACAGCAGTAGGTTTGGGTTGTATACTGCATTGACATATACACTAAACCAGTGACTGAAATTAAAAGGTTTCACAGACAGTTTTCTTAAGAAAAAAAAAAAGTTCATCTTCTTTCATGCTTTCTTTAAGCTAATTAAGTGGAGTCAGGGCATTGGAATGATACTTACTGTTCTCTGTCATCCCTAGTGAAGCACCTAAAAACATTCTACATTTACTTGAAACCAACATCTTCAAACATTTCAAAAGATGAATCTAGTTCCTCAATTAAGAAATAAGCACTAATACCACATTGTATTTGAATCAATTTCTTTATCATGTTATTATTATTGTTGTTGATAAGTGCTATTGAATTAGATCTGACTCATAGTGCCCTGTTAAGGTTTCTGAGGACCAGCTGCTGTGTTTGAACTGCCAGTCTTTCAGTTAGCAGTCAGTTTTTATCCTAATACTCCTTATCAAGATGTTGGTATTATTGGTAAGTGCATTTAGGTTTGTTCTGACTCATAGTGACCATGTATATGGTTTGTGAGCAGCAGCTTGTGAGTTTGAACTGCCTATCTTGTGGTTCAAACCAATCTTACAGTCCAGTGCTTATCTTACAATGCCTTATTTTTCATGTATCTTCATTGTACTTTACTTTCTCCATATGTTAAAAGAATAAAAATATATTTTCCTACATCTTGATAGTGTTAATGGTACTATCTATAATTTGATTAGACTTCTCCAGAATCCTCATTATTTTCTAGAATATTTTCTGAGATCTTCGTACAGGACCTGGGGTCTGAATTGGACTATAAGAAACTAATAAGATTGAACTGACTAGGTAGGTTTTATGACTAATGTCAAAGAGGGGAAGAGAGGCAAAAAAAGAATTTTAAAACATTAGGAGGAAGGGAACTTGAGTGTAGCTTTAGTAGAAGGGCAGTGGGATTTGATGCAGAAAAAGTTGATTGTAAAAGATTATAGCAGCAGGAATGGCTTAGATGCCTGGACAAAGCATTTATAAGCACTTGGGAATATTTGACCATTTATAAGCATGAGAGTGACTTGTTAAAGTCAATGCTTTTAGAAAATGTTTAATTTTTTCATGAAACATGTCTAACAACTTCAGACCATAGGATGACTTCAAAAGAACATGAACTACAGTAGTGCCAGTTAGAAATT
>NW_006408853.1:2484267-2486052 GCF_000296735.1 Chrysochloris asiatica
GTCAGGTGCCATCGAGTCGGAACTGACTCATAGCGACCCCATGCACAGCAGAATGAAACAATGTTCGATCCTGGGCCAACCTCACTACCGCTGCCACCCCCGAGTCCATCAATGATGCCACCTGGCTGATCCATCTCGTTGGGGGTCTTCCTCTTCTTCTCTGACTCATAGCAACCTGTATACGGTTTCCAAGGAGCAGCAGGTGAGCTTGAACCACCGCTCTTGCAGTTCAAACAACTTTGCAGTCTGACACATTAGACCACAACACCTCTTAGGTTTTAAGAAATAAGATTTTAACTTAAAAAAATGTGACTATCAAAATAATAAAAGGGAGATCCAGAATATTATGCTATTTTAAGACACTTGAAGGAGGGACAAGAGAATATTGTTGGCATTTCTGTCAATAATTTATGCAATGAACTGGCCAAGCACATTTTACATCTGAAATTATGATAAGTTTCCATGAAAATGTCAGAAAGGAACTACAGGCTGACTCCTTGTTGTTCCTCTGCCTATAGAACATTTGTTACCAACAGTTTCAACAATACTAAACATCCCTGTGACTTCTGCAGTGTTGGTTTAATGAATTCGTTTTAAAATTCATAGTATATTTATAAATGTATTCAGGTCCTGTCCCTCTACCTGAGCAAGGCTTCCAACAAATATCTGTGCCTCACATATAACTATTATATGTATAAGAATTCTTAGGTTAAGGGTCCTGTTGTGGTGCAGTGGGTTAATGCACTTGACTTCAAAGTTGGTTAGAACTTCAAGGTTGGTGGTTCGAGCGCACCAGCTGTGCTTAAGAAACCCTACACAGAGTCGCTAAGGGTCAGAACCAACATGACAGCACATAACAACAACAACAAAGATCAAAGATCAAATTATGTTCTTTTCAAAATAATTTACCTTAAATTCATTAAGTCAATCAGTTACAACTTGCACATTAAATTCATTAAGTCAATTAGTTATCACTTGTTCAAGTCATTTTAGTATTTCACATGAGAAAATCCACAAATTGCTTACATTCCTACTTTGTTATTTAACATACTTTGCTGTTTCCTCTGTAGGCTATAAAATGACTATTCAATCTAGAACAATGATCAAGTAGATTTCTAAATTTTTAAAGTGAATTCATAGGTGAGAGTTAACATTACATAAATAATATATTAGTTTTATTTTCTATTTTGAAACCATTAATGAGGAACCTAAAGATATAACTGAAGGAACCGGAATTCAGAGTTGCAATCCTCCCCAACTATTTTATAGAAGCTGCAAAATATGATATTCTATTTGGTGACTAATTCCTTGTCTTAGAATATATCTGTGAATTAAAACTTCTCACCATCTATTTGATTGCACGTAGGTATCATTTTTGTGGTGAGGTGCCATTGCAAATGTTCCAACTCAAAGAGACTAAGCAAAATAGAACAAAACACTGGTCTAGCTCCTTACTCACAATTATTATGTTTAAACCCATCATTACTGCCACTGTACAAATCCATCACATTTATGGTCTTTTTTTTATTATTATTATTTTGAATTGCATGATAGTTTACATGAGAGAACATTAGCTTTACATTCATCCTATCATATTTCATTTCATTGCAATGATTATAGTCCCCTCCATGCATCATCAACCAACCAAAGGGTATACCCAGCAAGCCTGACACCCGGCCTTCAAAACATACCTCTCTCCCACCCTGAGTCCAGAGTCCCCAGACACTCTATCTCTCTATGTCATTGTCTCTGCCTTCATCTCTGACGTCACTACTTCTGTGGGTC
>NW_006408853.1:2487645-2490524 GCF_000296735.1 Chrysochloris asiatica
CCCCCAGCATCAAACTATCCTGTGTCTATTCCATACCCTGTGTTCCACTATCCTGTGCCTATTCCCTACCCTGTGCTTCACCTTCCCCTCTCTCCTCCTCACCCCACCCCATACACCCAAGTAACCAACAGAAAATTAAAATTAAAAATAATAAATAAAATATAATTTTCCCCCCTTTCAGCGTGGGTACTTTTTCTTAATCTTTTACAATAATGACTCAATGCCATATTTCTCCTTTTGTGAATGACTGATTTCACTCAGCATAATGTCCTCAAGATTCATCCAAGTTATGTGGTGGTTTGCTGCTTCCTTGTTATTCTTCAGGGTAGCATAGTATACCATTGTGTGTATGTACCAAAGTTTGTTTATTCATTATTCCATAGATGGGCGCTTAAGCTGTCTCCATCTTTTTGCTATTGTAAATAGAGCTTCTATGAACATTGGTGTGGATATATCTACCAACATTATGGCTCGTATTTCTTGTGTATAAATAGCAAGGAGAAGAATTTCTGGATCATAAGGTATTTCTATTTAGAACCTTCGAGGCAGTGCCATATTTTTTTCCAGAGTGGTTGGACCATTTTTCAATCCCACCAACAATGTAGCAGGGTCCCAATATCTCCTCATCCTTGCCAACACTATTGTCTTCTGCTTTTTCTTTTCATCTTTGCTATTATTGCTAGTATGAGATGATATCTCATTGTTGTTTTTACATGCTTTTATTCTTAAGTTCCAATTAGTCATTTCCTACTCATTTTGACCCTGTATAGGGCTTCTGAGGAGTAGCTGGTGAGCTTGAACATCCAACCTTGCTGTTCAAATGGACATTGCATTCCAGAACATTAACACACAGCACCACACCAGAAATACATTTTGACCATAAAAATCCTTCACTATTTCAAGTCAAGGCTTGACGTTTTCTTCAGTTCCCTCAGTTTGAAAAATGCTGAGTGTGTCATTCCCTTTAGATTTTCTAAATACCCAGTTTTTTGCTCACTTCATTATATACTTGACGTTGACTTCCAGAATTACCCTTTGAAATTTCCTATTCTGCTCTTTTACTTCCTCATTTCTACCATTTGCTTTATCATCCCTATGCTGGAAAGCAAGTTTCAGAGTCTCTTCTGACATCTATTTTGCTGTTTTTTTCTGCTTCCTTGTCATCTTAATGTCCTTTTGCTTTGATGATGTTCTTAATGTCATCCCACAACTCTTCTTGTCTGTGTTCATTAGTCTTGAATGCATCAAACCTCTTCTTCAGATGATCTCTACATTCAAATGGTATATGTTCAAGTTTATATTTTGGCTCTTATGTACTTGATTTCAGTTTCTTTAGCTTCAGTCTGAACTTGCATATGATCAACTGATGATCTATCTGCTCCACAGTCTTCCCCTGGCCTTGTTTTGGCTGATTATATAGAGCTTTGTTTCGACAGATGTAGTCAATTTGATTTCTTTGTATTCCGTCTGGTGGAATCCCTGTGTATAGTCATCTTTTATGATGATTAAAAAAGTATTTGTGAGGAACAAGTCATTGGTCTTACAAAATTATATCATGCGATCTCCATCATCATTTCTATCACCAGGTCTTGTTTTCTATCAACTGATCCTTCTTTTTCCCCCCAACATTTGCATTCCAATCAGCAGTAATTATCAACACATCGTGATTAAATGATGGAACAATTTCAGACTGAGGAATTTGGTAGAATTCTTCAATTGCATCATCACTGGCTTTAGTGGTACTTGCATAAAATTGAGTAACAGTTATATTAACTGGTCTTATTTTAGGTGTATGGCTATTATCCTAACAGACTGTGTTTTACTTCAAGACAGATGTTGAAATTTTCTTTTTGATGATGAATGTGATGCCATTCCTTTCCAATTTTCCTGGTGTAGCAAACGATGTGATTGTCAGATTCAGAATGATCAACACCAGTCCATTGCAGCTCACTAATGTTTAGGATATCAATGTTTATGTGTTCCATTTCTTTTTTACAACTTCCAATTTTGCCAGCTTTATAGTTTGTACATTTCATGTTCCAATTATTAATGGATATTTACAGTTGTTTCTCTTCGTTTTGAATTGTGCCCCATCAGCAAATGAAGGTCCTGAAAGCTTTAGTCCATTTGTCTTACAAAGATCAACTCTACTTTGAGGAGGCAGCTCTATCCCAGTTATATTTTGAGTGCCCTTCAACCTGAATGGCTCATGTTCCAGAACTATATCTGACAATGTTCTGGTACTCTTGATCATGTTTCACTATTTAATATTCTAGTGCTGACAGTGTTTCTGTGAGTACATATTCAGTCCATTTCTCCTTTTTCTTAGTCTCTCTAGTCTGGAAGCTCATCTGAAACATGTCCGCCATGGATGTTGCTGCTGGTATTTAAAATACCAGTGGCATGACTTCTGAAATCACAGCAACGCACAGCACAGTGAACTGACAGATGAATGATGGTGGGTAAGATTGTTGTTGTTGTTAGGTGCCATCAAGTTGATACCAATTTATAGTGACCTTATGCACAACAGAACCTAACACTGATCCTGGACCAACCTCACTATTGTTGTCATGCTGAAGTCCATTGCTGCTTCCACTTATCCAATCCATCTCATTGGGGGTCTATTTCTTTTTCTCTGACCCTCTACCTTACCAAACATAATATCCTTCTCTAGCGACTGGTCCCTGCTGACAATATGTCTGAAGTATGAGAGATAAAGTTTGGCCATCATGGCCTCCAAGGAGCACTCTGGCTACACTTCTTCCAAAATGGATCTATTGGTTCTTTTGGCAGACCATAGCACTTTCAATATTCTCCTCCAACACCATAACTCAAAAGCATCAATTATTCTACGGTCTTCCTTATTCACTGTCCAGCTT
>NW_006408853.1:2491914-2496534 GCF_000296735.1 Chrysochloris asiatica
AATTGAAGGTTCTGCAGGCTTTTCTCCCACAGGCTTTACTCCTTTCATGTCATCATGGTCAACTCTACTTTGAGGAGCAACTCTTCCTCAGTTGCATTTTGAGTGCCTTCTAACCTGAGGTGCTCATTTGCCAGCACTATATATGACAGTGTTTCTCTACTATTCATAAGGTTTTCAGTGACTGAATATTTGGAAGTAGTTCATTACTCCTTCTTCCTAGTCTGTCTTTATCTAGAAGCTCATCTGAAACCTGTCCACCATAGGTGACCCTGCTGCTATTTAAAATACCAGTGGCATAGCTTTCAGAATTACAGTAACTCACAAGCCATCACAGAATGACAAACTGACAGATGAGTGGTGGCGGATTAGCTTAGACAACTTTATATTTCAAGTCTGTTTAAGGAGAGTAGAGCAATGTAGTCAAGCAGAGAAAACCTATTTAGCATTCATGAATTGTCCTTAGCTCTCTTTTGGTCATGAGAAGCAAGGTGAAAAGCAGAAACTACTTGCCGTCAAATTTATACCGACTCATAGAGAACATGTGTGGGTAGAATAGAACAACACTCCATTGGTTTTTCAAGATTGTGGCACTGCCTATAAGAGTGCTAAGATGGAGTTCAATCAGCCCAAGAGCTTCACTGAGGTCCAATTCAGTTAATAAAGGTCTGGATTCAGCAGCTTTAAGCAACTTAATGCATGCCAAAGGCTGGGAACCTGAATAAACATGGCTCAAATCCCCCCTGCCTACACATTCGGGAGTTAGCAAAAAGCAAAACTTCCTTTCATCTAGAGCTCTGAAGGTAAATAAATTACCTTTAATAAACATTGACACATTCTTAGAACAGAGCATATGTAGGGTAGAACATTTGTATATGCAAGATGCTGAGTTTTAAAAGAGAGTATTTAAATTAGAAGACAAATACTTTACTATGAATGATGAGTTTAGTATGTATGTTTATCCCACTATTCATTGGCATGGAAACTACTCAGAAAATAAGATCAATTATAGCTAAAATAAAATATATATTCTGTGCACATCTGAGTGCAGTATAAATACATTTGTGACCCCATTAGAATTAGATTTCACTCGATGATATCAATTCTGTATATAGCAATGGGATATGGATGGCTTGAAGGCAAAGAGATACCTTATTTTTCTCCAATGTCTCTTGTCACTAGCATAATGCTTAGCATATAGAAAATGCTAAAACAGTGTTTGCTACATTAAATATATGTATTGTCACCAACAGCATTGGCCTTGAATTCAAGGTTCTTAGATGCTTATACTTAATAAACCCTAAAACAGAATTCTAGTTTCTTAATAGAGGTTCTGGGATAAGAGGAATTGGTTTAAAGGCAGTCTAAGTAGCCATGGGCTGCCAAAAGAACTAATAGATCCATTTTGGAAGAAGTGCAGCCAGAATGTTGGAGGCCAAGATGGCCAAAGGTCATCTCTCATACTTCGGACATATTGTCAGGAGGGACCAGTCGCTGGAGAAGGATATCATGTTTGGTAAGGTGGAAGGTCAGAGAAAAAGAGGAAGACCCCCAACGAGATGGATTGGCCAAGTGGCAGCATCAATGGACTCAAGCATGGCAACAGTAGTGAGGTTGGCCCAGGATCAGACAGTGTTTCATTCTGTTATGCACAAGGTCGCTATGGATCAGTACCTACTTGATGGCACCTAACAACAGCAACAAGCAGCGATGTTAGCATGAGCAATGGCAAGGAAATGGGGAATTATGGTGTGTCTTTGCAAAATATCAAGTACTCCAAATTGTTGTTGTTGTTGTGTACCGTGGAGTTTGTTCTGACTCATAGCTACCCTACCCAGGGTTTCCAAGGCTGTAAATCTTTACGAGAGCATAAAGCCTCATCTTTCTCTCACGGAACCGCTGGTAGTTTCGAACTGCTGACTTTGAGCGCAGCCCGATTCATAACCACTATGCTAAAATTGGTAGAGTAATAATTACCATTGTCAGGATTTTATTTTATTGGTAATATTAAATGTTTTAATTTATTAATCACTTTTAACATTAGTATAGATGCCCTGCATCCAATTCTTAAATGCTTGACTGCTAACCAAATTGTTTGTGGTTCAAACCAAACTAGTGTCTCGGTAGGAGATATTCCTGGTGATCTGAACACATAAGGATTACAAACTAGAAAACCTATGAGGTAGTTGTACTCTGTCACATGAGGTTGCTGTGAATGATAATTACTTAACTACACCCAACAACAACCATTAGTATGCTACCTTATGTGAGAGTTAAGGTTTTGTGTTAACTTAACTTGGCCAGGATTCTCAATGTTTTAATAGTTAAGATGCAGTTATAACATTCCATAATGAGATCTAATGTATTTAATGACCCCATTATGTGATATAATATGATCAACTCTGATCTGATGCAATTATCCTGTGTTGCAAATGCTCACTTCTACAATGTTAATGGGAGAACTTGTGTGATTCTGTAGGATAAGCACTGAACCACAAGATCAATCTAAATTGCAAGGTTGACAATTCAAACCTACATAGGGTCGCTATGAATGTTCTGCTCCTCAGAAACCCTATATAGGGTCGCTATGAGTCAAAACCCACATATCAACACTTAAAAACAACAACATGATGTTAATGAAGCTACATGCAATCTATGGTTTAGACTATATCTTGAGTCAATCTCTTTTGAGATATAAAAAGATAATTGAGCAGAGTCCAGAGGACCTACTGCAACTTAGATAAAAGAGTCAGGAGTGGAGTGTGTCCTTTGGACTTGGGATCTGAAATTCCTAGATCCAGAGGAAGATTGACATATAGAACTCTCCAAGAAATACTGGACTTACAGATGCTGAAAGGAGAAACTTTCCACAGGGTTGACAAAAAGAGTGCTTACCCCTAGAGCTGGCATTTTTAATTTGGACATTTAGTCTTGAAAACTGAAAGAGAATAAATGTATTTGTTAATTGCATCCACTTGTGGTATTTCTGTTATAGCAGCACTAGATACCTTTGTGATTTATATATTTTATTGCAATTAGCAATCTTATAGCAATGAGCAATAATGTTGTACTAGGTAGGTTCTATGCTTAAAATTTTCTCCCTAAATCTGTTGCTCTTAAATTCCTCAGGATTCTCTATTACCTTTTACTAGTCAGTCCTCCATTACTCCAATCCACTATTGTAGTTGTTCTACTGTGCATAGGGTCACTATGAATTGGTGCTGACTTGATGGCACCTAACAACTACAGCAACAGCAAGGTAGATTCTGAGGAGGAAGGAGAAATTACACAGTAATTTTTATAAAGGGTAATAGAATTGTTTGCTACAATAGTGGATTAGAGTAATGGAGGACTGGCTAGTAAAAGGAATAGGGATTCCTAAGGAATTTAAGAATAACAGATTTAGGGAGAAAACTTAAACTTAGTGCTGATATGAAACACTGAAGGAAGACTCAAATATGAATAAGGGTTCCCCCAGAGAGATGAGAATAAAAACTTTTTGTGGAAGATAAACCCATGGCTAATTGGATGGCAGAGTTTACTGAGGAGTTGGAGCAGTAGGACTCAACTGGGAATTCACTCTTTTGGATGAGACTGAAGCTGTTCATGGAGATTAGATGAACCTCAGATTTCTGGGATAAGTATAGAAAGGGAAAATGGAAGAGATGGGGCTGGGGAAGGGGTAAGCTATTCACAGAGATGTGCCAAAATGTGGCCTCCCACTGCAAAGCTGCCCAAAGTGGTGCGAATGGAAGTTGCTGTCTGCTACTGGGTATCCAGTAATACTGATTGTCATCCACTTCCGGAATTGAGCTCTGAAGAAGTCATGTGTGTTATAGGGGTCCCGAAGAGGAGCTCATCAGAACCAGGAACTACCTCCAGTGTCTCTCCTGTATCCTCTACTGATAGAGCTTATCATCATTCCAACTGGCAAAAGAGAATATTTAGTGTCCGGTTCCAATACAGAACAGGCAATGCAAGATCAATTTGGAGCTGAAAGAGACAATAAAGAGATAATTGAACCCAATCATCTTGTTTGTACTTTAAAGATTAGGAAATGGAACATAAAAGATAATTTATGGCTTTACTAGTCACATGTGATGAGAAAACCTGGAATTCAAATCCTTGTGCATTTAATTTTCAATGATATGTTGTTGCTCTAGAAGTTTTATCTGGCAAAAACATATAGAATGTAGTATAGTGTAGGTAAGGTTTGAGCAGAGATATAAAGTAAGAAATCATTGCAGTGATTCAAGTAGAAAGAAATGTAAGTATATCTAATGACAGGAATATTTCTTATATGATCTCTGAATTAACTTCTCCAAGATAAACTTGTAAATATGACAATTAACAGTTTTCAAACTGTCAACAGTGAAAACAGCTGAGTGCAAAATGCCTCATGTAAAATGTTAAAAGTCCTGGTGTGACTCTGAAGGAGAAGCACTGTACTGCAAGATTACTGTTCAAACTCACCAGTTCTACAAAATCTGAATACTAGGTCACTATGAGTTGGAACTGACTGGATAACATTTAACAATGAGAAGATATTTACATGATAAAAAGGATTGTTGTTTGCTAAGTGCCATCCAGTTGGTTCTAGCTCATGTTGTTGTTGTTGTTCTT
>NW_006408853.1:2506454-2508783 GCF_000296735.1 Chrysochloris asiatica
CAACTCATACCAATCCTATGCACAACAGAATGAAACATGGCCCAATACTGCACCAACCTCACAATCATTGCTGCACTTGAAGCATTGCTGCTGTCACTGTGCCAATCAATTTTGATGGCCCTTTACCAAGTATGATGTCCCAGTTGGTTTAAAAAGAGCCATCTCAGAAGCAGGAACAGACAATCTAGGACTAACAACAAAGAAGCACCATGAGCAGATCATGAGATCCCTCTGTGAAAAAGCAGCAATAGTAGAGACAGCAACAGAAGCAGTGACATGGAGAGATAGAGCAGTTTCCTGGCCCATGGACTAAGTAACGCTTGGGTGACTGCAGGTAGAAGGCTGGTTTGCATAATCTGACCTTTGGGTATTTACAGACAGACTAAAAGAGAAGGGCAGATGCTGAGAAGAATCATAAATGGGAGATTAAAGACAAGATAAGAGTGTGACAAAGAAGCATTTCTGAACGAAGAACTGCTACATTCTGAGTTGATTATGATACTGAATTGTAAATTGTTCACTTTCTGAATAAACTCCATAATTGTGAGTATTGTCTATGAGTTTTGTATGGCCACTGAAGCAGATTATCGAACCCACCAAGGAAGTAAGAATATTATTGTCAAAATGAAGCAAAAAGTAGCAGGGTAGAAACATATACCTCTGTTTTATAGTAATTGTACTTGGATTAATTTTTAGTTTGATTCACCTTCTCCCTTTTGAAACCAGAGAAATTCAGACATGACCTCCATGCCATGTTTGCAGAGGTTAACAACTAGAACAGAAATAATGAGAAAATTCACACAATGCGAAGAATGGAACCAATGTCATAAAACAGTACAAGATTGTTGAATCAGAGCAGGTTTTGTTGTTAACATTTTCACCAAAAACACAATATATATATATATATTTTTTTTAATAGAGAAAGCACTAGAAGCAACTGGACCTGATAGAAGCAGTAACAAGAAGAAGCAGAAGACAGCTTTTGCTGAGCAGAGAAATGGCAGCAGAGAGGTAAAAGGTGAGTTGTCCGAGTGATGCAACATGCTTAGGACTGAATATCACTGGAAGCATGAAGACCACCATTGGGTGAACAGAGGCAGAAAACTCCACTGAGAATAAGTGATCCAGAGGCAACTATGCTGTTTGGGCCAAGAGCAGCATAACAAAATGAGGAATGGAGGTAGGCAATGCCCTGTGCAGGGATCTATTTGCCCAACCTTGGGCACCTAAGCCAGGGTCACAAGCACATCAGTTTTGTTCTGAGAGGTCTTGTAATGCCAGTCAGCCCAGATATCCCCAAAGAACTAGACCAGTCAAGAAAGGGACAGAAGATCTGCACTGAGGGGGAAAAAGAAGAGAGAGAACCTGACACTAAAATGGCAGCAAACTTGTTGACATCTAAGGTAAGACTGCACGGTGACATGAGAATAAATATCAGTTTACTACCAAGAAGCTGTTCCTGATTTTTGTTATCCATCTTTGGTAAATAATTAAAATTGTTTTCACTGTTGCCAATATAATGTAAGTATCTGTGGAACTTGATTCTGCTGGTTAGACATAGCATCATGGAAGATTACTACTATTTGTGGTCGTCACTCAAGTAGTACTGTGGTTGCTTGGGATCTTGATGCAAACTTACTATGTAATGTATACATACAATTATGTATTATTATCTTTTGTTCATTAATTATTGATGCTTATAAAGATAAATCTTCTGATACCTCAATTATCACCATGAAAAAAAATATATCAGAACTTATAGAATTTGTGTTTTACAGATTTACCCTTATGTTATTCCTGCTTTCACTTATGACAGTCTTAGACCTTAGCACACACACACTTTAGGTCAATGGTCATTGCAGTGAGGATGAAATTGAAGATTTCTACCAGTGTAATGTAGTGTTTAAGAATATGGTGATGGCCCACATTCTAACTACATAGATCAGAACCCACAACATGTTCCAATTGTTGTGCTATGAATGCATCATTTCATTTACACTGAAGTAATACTTCACACTAGCTGCTTTTAGTTAATGACTATGCACAATGATCATATGAAGGAAATTTCAGTCCTGTGACACAGAGGGCTATTCTGATGGCAATTTGGCCTGAAGACTCCATGAGAGTCTAACACAATCTTGCTCTACACTCAAGGTTACTTCCATCTACACTTTTCTGTCTGTTTACTTCATTTGTATATTGGCTGTACATTTTTCTGACAATTCTTCCAGTCTTTCCCAGGTCCTCAATTTCTCTATAAGCACTTTCCCTTACAAAGTTCCTGTGCTTTAAATTGTTTTTTCAGTTTTGCAGTTTCTGAACTAATTCA
>NW_006408853.1:2509793-2510714 GCF_000296735.1 Chrysochloris asiatica
CATTGCTGGTGGGATTTCAAAATGGATCAACCACTCTGGAAAGCTATATGGTGCTTCCGCTTCCTTGGACAGTTGGAAATAGAAATACCATATGATCCAGCCATAACTCTACTTAGTTTTTATCCACAAGAACTAAGAGCCATATAATGAGTGGATATATGCACACCAATGTTCATAGCAGCTCTATTTACAATAGCAAAAAGATGGAGACAACCTAAGTGTCTATCAATTGAAGAGTGGATAAACAAACTTTGGCACATACACACAATGGAATATTATGCTACCTTGAACACTAACAAGGAAGCTGCAAGCCACCACATAAGATGGATGAATCTTGAGGACATTATGCTAAGAGTAATTTGTCAGTCACAAAAGGAGAAATACTGCATAGGACCATTATTGTAAATGCTTAAAAATACTCACACTAAAAAGGGGATAAAAGAAAAATTATTTGTTGGTTACCCAGGTGAAAGGGGTGGGGTGAGGGGAGAGAGAGAAAGGCAGAGGACAGGGTAGGGAAAAGACACACAATAATTTGGGTGTTGTGAGGGGGACAATACACAAGAAAGGGGAGGAGAATGGAAGAACTAGGTGGATGGCAGAATATTTATGTAGGTTTGCAAGGGCTAAGTGGGACAGAGATAAACAGTGATGTTTGCTCAAACTTGGAAAAACAGGGTTCTCTGATGCAGGGATTAAGGCATGGTTTGAATGGGTAAAAAAGAGGAAATAATGTTAAGATGCTTAACTGTCTTATGAATCTTGGTTTCCCTTGCCTACTATTGTAAATAGACACTTGAATGTGAGAGAAAGGAATAACCAGAAACATCATGAAAGAAATCTTGTAAGCCCATCTTCAGCCTATAACTGATTGGAATACCTAAAATGGGGCTAGAACTTGCCCAGTGAAAGAGCCTTTTT
>NW_006408853.1:2515249-2515890 GCF_000296735.1 Chrysochloris asiatica
TTTTTTCCCATTTAGAGTGTTATTTAAAATTTTTGCTTTGTTCTGTAGTTTAGCTACAACATTGTGGTAAGTAGTATTTGTGATTCTATATCAATGACTTTTTTGAGAATGAAGCAGTAATTAAAAGATAAGATGGAGAAGAAAAAATGTCTTCTTTTCAGTTACTAATACTATTGTGACTAATAATGTAATTCAATAGAGATTTTACAAAACAATCTTATGAGTTTTCATATGATCTAAGAAATATTGTATTCAGTTATTTTAGACCTATGTTTGTCCCATATAATTCTTTGATTAAAATTGATAATAAACATAATAACAGAATCTGTACAGTATGGTGTGGGAGGAGTTTCATGGGAGTAATTATACTATCAGTTACTTCACTGGGTGGCACCAACCTCAGCGATGCCACTATCCAGTTCCCTTGTTATCAGAAATTGTTCAGAACCCAAGACCTCTACTTGCGTAGCCCAGATGTGAAATGGAGTTGCAGATCATTATTCCACCAGACTGCATCAAAATTGACATTTTACTCTTTAAAAGATCCTTGTCAGTCACAAATGGGCAAATAATGCATAAGACCGTTATTATAAAAGCTTAAGAAAATATACCCATACTAAAAGGAAAAAAAAAAAAAGTAT
>NW_006408853.1:2515990-2520072 GCF_000296735.1 Chrysochloris asiatica
CTTCATATATATATATCCTTTGTTGGTTACTGGAGGGGGCTGGAGAGGGGATGGTAGAGCACAGAGTAGGGGAAAGACACATCAAAGTTTAGGTGTTGGGGAAAGAGCTACACAAGAAACAGGGATGGGATGGAAGAACAAGATAGATAGAGGAACACTTAGGCAGGTTTGCATGGGTTAAATGGGACAGAGGTAAATAGGGATGCATGTTCAACATTGGAAAAACAGGGCTCTGTGAAACAGGGATTGAGGCATAGTCTGAAGAGGGGAAATGATGTCAACATACTTGACTATCTTATTAAAATTGTTTTCCCTTGCCTATTATTGTAAAACAGACACTTGAGTGGGATGTAAAGGAATATCAGAAAACATGATTACAGAAAGCTTGTAAGCCCATATTCAGCCTATCACTGATTGGAATACTAAAAAGGAGTTCTAGAATTTGTCCAGTGAAATAATCTTCTTGTGGAGATTTTGTGGAATTCTGAGTCCATCCAGAACCTTCTGAGGTGGGATTTCCCACTTGAAAGGACAAGCAGACCAGCCTGGAACAGCTAGAGCAACAGAATGTACTTCTTGAAAGAAAGACCAGCAGGAAAAATCCAAAACAGAAATGGCAGTCTGATTGGCTACTAAATAAACAAGCAAGTCGTTTTCCAGGGAGCCATCAAGGCAAACAATAAAGTCCCTTCAGGAAAAACCCTCCTCCAACACTGAAACTCAAAGGGAACTCATGAACAGATACGTATGATTGCTGGTGACCACCTTGGTCAGCTGGTGAGTGGAAGAGGAAGAAAGGCAACAATGAAGATATGGGCTAAAATTGACCATGTTCCATAGATTCTGGTTAACTTGGAGATGAGAGAGAGAAGAGGAAGAGCTGGTTGGTCCAAAGTATGGTGAGACCTGGGGACTCCTAAGCCCATGGACAAGGACTTAGCCAAGGAGGGCTAAGCTGAGTGAAGTATCCAGCTGATATGAAGTGCGGGGAGACACATAGGAATGCCCAAACTTGTAGATAGTACCCATTTGATCTAGCCACAATGTTGTGATGATCAGAACTTAACTAGAGGAAGATAAAAAAAAAAAACAACAACATTTTTTGAGGAAAGAAACAAGTGCAAATTGCTACAATTTGATGAACTTGACCTATAGTTATGGATGTAGTAGCTCAAAATACCACCTGAGAGGGAAGGAGTCTTTACATCAAGTATCAATCCAATCGCCTCAGTATACAGGGTTGATAGGGACTTAGGCATTGGATGCCTAAAATGAGGGGGTGACAATGGCAGGAAGTGATTGGCTTACAAGTTTTTAAGAGGAAGCTTAGTTTCAGAGTATGTGGGAGATGGTAGAATCCCCACTGAATAGTTTAAATCTTCTATAGATGGGTCTCTTGAAAGATAATAGGGATAAGATTCTTATGATTCAATAGTGAATAATTGTTATCATGACTAATTGCGACTGTCAGAACTATAAAAGTAGAAGTTTTATAACAAAAAGAGGGAAATAGTCAATCTTATAGTCCAGAAACAGAGGACCCTAGGACCATCAAGGGAACAACCAGAAGAGTTGTAGGATGACATCAGGAACATCATACAGGAAGAAAGCAAAAAGTTGTTAAGAAGACAAGAAAGAAGAAAAGATCAAAATGGATCCCAGAGGAGACACTGAAACTTGTTCCTTAGCATAGAGATACTAAACAAAATGGAAGAAATGAGGAGGTACAAGAGGTGAACATAAAATGTCAAAGGTCAGCTAGAGAAGACAAAGTCAAATATTACAACAAAATGTGCAAAGATATAGAGTCAGAAAACCAAAAATGAAGAACACGTTCAGAATTTCTCAAGCTGAATCTGAAGAAAAGAAAAAGATCAAGCCTCAATTTCATATTGAAGGATTCTCAGGGGAAATTATTGAATGATGCAGAAAGCATCAAAAGAAGATGGAAGGAATACACAGAGTAGAGTCACTATAGCAAAAGGAAATGGTTGATGTTCAACCATTTTAAGAGGTAGCATATGATCAAGAGCCAATGATACTGAAGGAAGAAGTCCAAGGTGCATTGAAATAATTGGCAAAGAAAAAGGCACCAGGAATTAATGGAATAAAAATCTTTCAAGAAAGTGAGGTGGCACTGAAGACATTCACTCATATGCCAAGAAATTTGGAAGAGTACTATCTGGCGAACTGATTGGAAGAGATCTGTATTTGTACCCATTCCAAAGAAAGGTGACCCAATGGAATGCAGAAATCATCAGAAATTATCTTTAACATCCCATGTGAGTAAAGTTTTACTAAAAATAATACAGAAATGTAACGATAAGCATACATTGACAGAGAATTTCCAGAGGTTCAAGCCAGATTCAGAAGAAGACGTGGAATGAGGGATATCATTGCTGATGTCCAATTGATGTTGGCTGAAAGCAGCAAAACCCAGAAAGTTGTTAACCTGTGCTTTATTGACTATGCAAAGGCTTTTGATTGTGTGTATCATGACAAGCTGTGGACAACATTGAAAAGTATGAGTATACCAGAACACTTAATTGTGCTTATGAGGAATCTGTACATGGACTTAGAGGAAGTTGTTTGAACAGAGCATGGTAACACTGAATGGTTTAATATTAAGAAAAGTGAGCACCAGGGTTGTATTCTTTTACCATACTTTTTCAACCTATATGCTGAGCAAATAATCTGAGAAGCTGATTTATATGAAGAAAAAAATGTGGCATCAGGATTTGCATCATTAACATCCTGCGATATGCAGATGATACAACCTTGCTTGCTGAAAGTAAAGAGGACTTAAAATACTTACTGAAGATTAAAGACCACAGCTTTCTGTATGGATTGCATCTTAATATAAAGAAAACAAAAATCCCCTCTACTGGATCAATAAACAACATTCTTATCAACAGAGAAAAGATTGAAGTTGTCAAGGACTTCATTCTTCTTGGATCAACTATCAACACAAGTGGAAGTAGCAGTCAAGAAATCAAATGATATATTGCATTAGGCAAATAGTTGCACAAGATGTTTCTAAAATGTTGAAGAGAAAAGATGTTATAGTTTGAGGACAAAGGTGAGTCTGAACCAAGCCATGGTATTTTTAATAACCTCATATGAATGCAAAAGCTGGACAGTGAAAAAGGAAAACCATAGAAAAAATGATGCATTTGAGTTATGGAGTTGGAGAAGAATATTGAAAGTAACATGGTCTACCAAAAGAACCAACAGATTTGTGTTGGAAGAAGTGCAGCCAGAGTGCTCCTTGGAGGCCAAGATGGCCAAACTTCATGTCTCATACTTTGGACATATTGGCAGAAGGGACCAGTCCCTGTAGAAGGATATCATATTTGGTAAGTTAAAGGGTCAGAGAAAAAGAGGAAGACCACCAGCGAGGTAGATTGACAAAATAGTATCATCAATGGGCCCAAACATGGCAAAAATTTTGAGGTTGGCCCAGGACCAGGCAGTGTTTCATTCTGTTGTGCATAGGATCTCTTTGAGTCAGCACTGACTTGATGGCACCTAACAACAACAACAATGTGCACATTAAGGACATTTGGTGCTGTGGGTTAAGTGTTGTGCTGCCAGTTCAGATTCACTAGCCTCTGCAGGAGAAAGATTAGACTGTATTCTCGATAAAGATTTGGTCTTGTAAACCCTGAAGATTAATTGTTCTACTAACTTCTACAGGGTTACTATAAGTCAGAATCAATTCAATGTTAGTCTGTTGGCTATGCCAACATTAAAATTCTAACCAATAATCTGTCTTTAATATATAGTGCTGGGCAAGCATTTTAGTGGCAGCATAAAAATTATTGTTGTTGTTGTTGTCAGGTGCCATTGAGTCAGAACCGACTCATAGCGACCCCACGCACTGCAAAACGAAACAACATCCGATCCTGGACCAACCTCACTACCGCTGCCACACTTGAGTCCATCAATGATGCCACCTGACCAATCCATCTAGTTAGGGGTTTTCCTCTTTTTCTCTGACCCTCCACCTTACCCAGCATGACATCCTTCTCCAGTGACTGTTTCCTCCGGACAATATGTCCAAAGTATGAGAGACGAAGCTT
>NW_006408853.1:2520537-2522431 GCF_000296735.1 Chrysochloris asiatica
TTCTTGACATTGAGATGTAATCCATATCGAAGGCTGTGCTCTTTGATCTTCATAAGTAAATGTTTCAAGTCCTCGTCACATAAAAATTAGTGCATAGAAAAAGTGGAAATTGCCAACTACAAATTAATATCAATAACCAAAATGTGTACTTTTGATCACAATACTAAACAGGATGTGTGTGTTTAATAAACAATAAAACAAAACAAAACAAAAACACCTAACTGTCATAACTTTCAAAACTTAAATTTACTATTATGAATATTGTTCAAGCAGTCAGTTTCTGCAAGACGAAATATCATAGATTCTTAGCTTGTAAGACAGTTATTTGCTGACTCATTCAGTGAGTTATCTATATTCAGGAAATTTGTGTCACCTGATACTTTACAAACTGGTACTTCTAAACACCGCAAAGCAAATCTTGACCACAATAAATAACTACATCCAAAGACTTAAACAATAGAACACTGGACTACAAGAGGATTAATGATATGCTATTTATCAGAGTGGAGAATACCAATTAACAAAACATTTAACATATTGTCACATTCCCACACTACTGGATAAAAACAGGTTTTACTGTATTATTACATCATAGGGTAGAAAGCAAGGCAAGTGACTTGGTGTTAAAAGGTTACCTCACATAGTACATTTATGTACCAAGAGAATGTACAGAAATCATTCCCATTAATAAAGCACCTCAAGGAGGAATGTGAAACATGAGATAATGAGAGTTTTGATCGTGCTACCCTAAAGTCATAAACTATAAAAAGTTCAAAATACTTCTCTCCTCCCTCACAGTACATACGTAAGTGGACAAATCATTTTTCTTAGAATAATTTATATGTAAGTAAAAGCATGGAAATCAAAGGAACCAAAAGTGACTTTGCTAATACAAATCATGGGGGAAATTGGATTAATTTAAATAATGATTTATACAACTAATGTAAAACACACTAAAGTATCCCACAAATCACTTTCCTCAATAAAAGCATGTTCAAAGAAAAGTTTTTGTCATATAAATCAGCTTCTCAGATTATTTGTTTAGCATACAGATTAAGTAAGTATGGTGAAAGGGTACAACCCTGATACAAGCTTGAATTTAATTTAGTATCCCCTTGTTCTCTTCGAAACATGTACAGGTCTCTCATCAGCAGAATAAAGTGTTCCAGAATACTCATTCACCATAATGTAGTCCATAGCTTGTCATGATCCACACTGTTGAAAGTTCTTGTGCGATCAATGAAACACAAGTAAGCATCTTTCTGGTATTCTCTGCTTTCCATCAGAATCCATCTGACATCAGCAATGATATGCCCTGTTTCAGGTCCTCATTTGAATTCAGCTTGAATCTCTGATAGTTCCCTGTCAAAGGTGAGCTAGCATATGATTTTTAGAGGAGTGTGGCTCTGTGGGTTAATGTGCCAGACTGCAAAGCGGCTGGAACTGTATGATTGGCAGTTCAAGCTCACCACCTGCTCCTCGGAAACCCTACACAGGGTTGCTATGGGTCGGAACCGACTCTACAGCACTTCACAACAGCAACAATATAAACTCACTGAATCACCAGTAATCAGGATAGTAACTAGAACACTGAAGGCCCCTCATCAATAAATGATCAGAGTTCTGTTCTTACCCATCAAAAGTTACAATCCAATAAAATCTGATTTAATAACATCTTTTTGTTGTTGTTATTGTGTGCCTTGGAGTCGGTTCCAACTCATGGTGAAACTGCAAATCTTTATGGGAGCAGAAAGTCTCATTTTTCTCCCACGTAACAGCTGGTAGTTTCGAATGGCTGACCCTAAGGTTAGCAGCCCAATTCGTAACCACTACGCTGCCAGAGTGCCTAATATCTTACTCTACTATAAAAAAGTAACAAAGTTTGTCAGAAAAG
>NW_006408853.1:2525541-2531599 GCF_000296735.1 Chrysochloris asiatica
AGCCTGCTTGGTCGGGTATTCTGTGTTGTTGTTGGCGGAGCTCTCTGCTATACGTCCACCCGATCCACCATCTTGTTTGTTCTCCCCAGAAAAGCCATTTTAATGTTCATTCAACAAGCTTATGAATACAAGTGAATAAAATGTTTTAATGTTAAATACAGTGATGAGTATATTGGCATGCTGCTAACCTGTTTTGAATAGATAAATCATGGAAAACAAGACTGAAGTAAGTGAAAGAAAGACAATCTTTCTAGGAAAAGTATTCCTCTATTTTATATATGGTCATAGGTTACTTTATGGCACATAGCATACACGAGGAAAACATTTGGGTTCCTTGGCCAGTTGAATTAGTTTGTACTACAAATGTATTGTTTACCTACCTGTTTCCAGATTCATTGGTTTCATGTGTGGCACTCTTGACGTCCTTATTTTTCATTTTAAGATTCCCAAAGAGGATCTTCTAGTCTGACTATATTGATTGATGACTGCTATTCCAATGACTAACCTCACAGAAAGTGTGTGGTCAGCTTTATGGTTCATAGAACTCTGGGAACATTTCCAACCACTTTCACTTTCATTCTCCTTGTTTTTGTGTCTTTTCAAAGAGAAAAGCTTGAGTTTATTTTTACTCTGTCTCATAGCAAAGCAGTCCTGAGAGTTGATCTCACATATTATTCCCTCATTTGAATGTCTCGCTTTGCATGAGCTAATTCATATTGCTATCTATTATTGAAAATGTCTCCTGCCTCTAGCACTTGGTCATTATCTCAATCTCTTGAGTACAATTTGACAAATTGAAGTAAATAATACATCTTTTTGTTATTGTTGTTAATTATCTATTATTTTGATATTATTCATTATAATTTTTCTGTGTTGTGATCTGCTGCATTTTAGGCATATGCTATGTAAATTTGCTGAATTTTTGGTGAATATACAAGAGTCCTGGTATGATACTGTGGGTTAATGCGCTGGACTGCACAGTTGGTTTGAGCCGTAAGGTTGGCAGTTTAAGCTCATCAACTGATCCTCAGAAATCCCTTACAGGGTCACTATAGGTTGGAATCAACTCTATGGCACCTAACTCTATGTTGTAAAGTGCCATTGAGTCGGTTCCGACCCATAGTGATGCTGTCTAGGATTTTTGAGGAGCAGCTGGTGAGCTTGAACTGCTGACCTTGCAGTTCAAATGGCTTTGCAGTCTGGCGCACTAACCCACAGTGCCACACCGGAACTCCATATATATAGTTTTTTTTTTTTAAAGAATATTTGTTTCCAGTACATAATACTGTCTTATCTTCTTACTACTAATGTTCTTGTTAGGTGATGACTCATAGGCACCCCATGAACAACAGAACCAAACACTGCCCAATTCTGTGCCATCCCCACAATTTGTGTTATGTTTGAAACAATTGTTGTTATCAATATACCAATCCATCTCATTGGGAGTCCTCCTTTTCACTGACCCCTACTTTATCAAGCATGATTCCTTCTTGAGGGACTGATCCCTTCTGACAACATATCCAAAGCACAAGAAATCCTTGCTTTTAAACAGCTTTCTGGCTGTACTTCATCTGAGACAGATTTGTTTGTTCTTCTGGCAGTCTGTGGTATATTCAATATTCTTTTCCAAAACCTTAATTCATTTGCATTGCTTTTTCTGGGGTCTTCCTTACTCATTGTCCTACTTTCAAATGCATATGAGGCTAATAAAAACACCATTGCTTGGGTCAGGCACACCTTAGTTCTCAAAGTGACAATTTTGCATTTGAATACTTTAAAGTGTTCTTTTGCAGCAGATTTCTCAAATACAATAAGTTGTTTGATTGCTTGACTGCTTCTTCCTTGAATGTAATTGTATAAGGATCAAATTGAAGTTACTTACAACTTCAGTCTTTCTTCTTTTATCATGATATTTTTAATTGATCCAATTGTGAGGATGTTTGTTTTCTTTCCACTGAGGCGCAATTTATACAGAAGAATGTGGTCTTTGATCTTCATCAGTATTTTACATTCTTTTCTCTTCTACCAAGCAAGATTGTATCATCCAGATTTGACAGCAATCAAATCTTCTTCCTATTCTGATGCCATGTTCTTCCCCATAAAATCCAACTTTTCAGATTATTTTTTCAACATACAGATTGAATAAATATGGCAAAAGGATACAACCAAGGCATACACCTTTCCTGGTTTTAAAACTTTCGATATCACTTGTTTTGATGGAATAATAGTCTCTTGATATGTTTAATGATTTATGCATTCCACTGGGTCTCCTTTCTTTGGAACAGCCACAAATATACATAGTTTCTAATAGTTAGTCCAAGTAGCTGCCTACCATATTTTTTGGTCTAGAAAAGTGAGAACCTCCAACTCTGCATTAGTTTGTTGAAAGATTTGTTTGTATTGAGTAATTTCCTCAAGCCTTACTTTTTGCCAATGCCTTCAGTTCAGCTTCAGCATCTTCCTTCAATGCCATTGGTTTTTGATAATATGCTACTTCCTGAAATGATTTTGCTTCAACCGATTATTTTTGGTGCAGTGACTCTGTATTCCTTCCATTTTCTTTTGATCTTCCTTGTCATTCAATATTTTGCCCATAGAATTTTTAAATATTAAAATCCAAGGCTTGATTTTTTTTTCTGCAGTGCTTTTAGCTTGAGAAATGTTGAGTGAGATCTTCCCTTTTGATTTTCTGACTTCTTTGCATATTATATTATAACAACTTTGTCTTCTCAGGCTGCCAGTTCTACTTTTCTATACAGCTCTTTTACTTTATTATTTATTTCAGACGCTTTGGTTTCTCTCTTTCAAGAGTAAACCTCACGTGGAGGCGGGGCTTGATGGGGGGTAGGATAGAAGTGCAGTGAAGATCTCTGTCAGCAATAACACAGAATACCAGATTAAACAGGTTCAGGGGACAGCTCCAAAACTCTGAACCATATATATAGGAATATTTTAAAAGTTTGAAGGCTTATAGCCAATAGCCAGTGGAACTTGTAGCAGAAGCAAGAAATCTCCAACTTTCGAACCTGCCAGGATCAGTGTCTCGGAGCCAACAACTTTGGCAGGACCAAGCAGTGAGACAAAGTGGTGGAGGGAACAGATCTGTCATGGACTGATGCCTGAGGGAACCTAGGACAAAGGTGTAGACATTATTTTTGTTTTTTCTTTTACTTTCTGTTCATTGGCGTCTCACTGTCTCTGCACCTGGTGATTAGAGGAGGTTCCTGAATGAATGGACATGCCCCAATCCCATGCCTGGAGGATTCTACTACAGAGGTGCACAGATTTCTTCAAATTTAAAGAGGCAGATTCCACATTAAAAAAAAATAATAATAAAATAAAATCATTGCACAAAATGGTCACAACCTGCCCTGAATTGTTCATCACTAGGAAAAATTCCAGAATGTGGGTTGTGGAGAGGGAGAGGCAGACTAAAAATGAAACAGGCCAAAAATTAAATCCTGAGTTGCATCATGACAACTAACAGTTGCATCTTGAAATTTCTCAGGCAGTCTTGAAGGCAAGAAGCTGAAAGAGGATATTAAAGTCATACACATGTTAGGCTACAGATTTTTTTTTCTCTCTCTCTCCTCTCTTTTCTTCAATTATAGACTATAGTATCAAATCTGCTTTTTGTTTTGTTTTTGCTGTTGCTGTTTTCTTTTTTTTTTTTGGTTCCCCCTTTTACCTTCAGGGAGCTCTTTATCTCCCTATATTACCCAAGAAGAGACAGTAATTGCTTTCATATAGTCAAGCTACAATCACACCCTATAAAACCCCACAATTCAGGCAAGAATCAATACCAACTGCCATACGACAGCTAGGCAGCCAACACCTGCGACAGTTATTCTGAGTTAAAAAATAAGAAGTGTGAAAAGGGAAGCCCATCTTCTGATCACATACACCTGGAAGCAATCAGAAAGCAAAAATTTTAAAATATACCAAACTACACACTCAATTAAGTATTAAGGCAACAGCTAACCACTGAACATGCCCAAGAAGCAAAAACAAATGACCATATCAGTACATGTCAAGAAACAAGATAAAGTGACAGAGACAAATGAGCTGAAGGTAGACCTACACTCTGTACTGGAAGGAGAGCAGGCCTTGGAAATGCCTGAGAAGGAATTCAGAATAATGATTATAAAATGTATCAAAACACTTCATGATGGAGTTGAGAAAAACAAGGAAGAAGTCAGGAAAGCACTACAGGAACAATCAAATAAGATAGATACAGCATTGGACAATTCAAAGCCTACAGAAATAGGTCAAAATGATTAACAATAGACTTTCAGAACTAGACAATACAATGAAAGGGCAAAGAAGTAAAATTGAAGAGATGTAAGCCAGAACTAGTGAGCTGGAAGACAAATCTCTCAATACCACTAAGATAGAAGAGCAAGCAGAAAAAAAAGGATACAAAAATTTGAAAAGAGTCTAAGATTCATATTGGACAACATGAAGAGGAATAACTTAAGAATTATATGCATTCCAGAACAGGAAGAATCACACAAGTCCACAGAGGAGATAATTGAAGAGGTGCTAGAAGAAAATTTCCATAACATCTTAAAAGTAAAAAGTTAAGCATTCAAGAAGCTCAATGAACTCCAGGAAGAATAGATCCCGAAAGAAAATCACCAAGACATATCATAATCAAGCTCCCCAAAATCAAAGATAAAGAGACAATCCTGCAAGCACCCAGAGACAAAAGAAGCATTACATTCAAAGTCAAGCAACTCAAATTAAGCTCAGATCTCTCATCAGAAATCATGCAAGAAAAACGGCAATGTGGAGACATATATAAAACCCTGAAAGGAAAAAAAATAAAACAACTGTCAACTAAGAATCTTTTATCAAACAAAGAAACCAGCAGCACCAAAATAAAACAAACATAATGGCAGCAATTAATCCATACCTATCAAGAGTCTTGGTGTGATACTGTGGGTTAATGCGCCAGACTGAAGTTGTTTGAACTGCAAGGTTGGTGGTTCAAGATCACCAGCTGCTCCTCAGAAACCCTATACAGTGTCACTATGGGTCAGAACTGATTCGTCGGCACTTAACAACAACAGCATCATCAATAATTGTACTGAATGTAAACAGATTAAATGCACCAGTTAAGAGACAGAGAGTGGTGGAATGGGTAAGAAAACAAAATCCTTCAATATGCTGTCTGCAAGAGACACACTTTACATACAGAAACAAAAGCAGATTTAAAGTCAAACACTGGAAAAAAATATACCAAGCTAATTGCAATAATATAAAAAAAAAGAACAGAAGTACTAATCTCTGATAAAATAAATTTTAAGGCAAAAAACATCATAATAGATAAAGATAGACATTATCTCATCATTAAAGGGACAATTGAAAGATAACATAGCCATAATAAATATCTATGCTCACAATGATAGACATTCAAAATATATAAAGCAAACTCTAATAGAGTTGAAGAAAGAAATAGACGAATCTACAATACTAGTCAGCGATTTTAATACACTGCTTTCAAAAAAACGATAGAACAACCAGAAAGAAACTTGACAAAGACACAGAGGAACTAAACAACACAATCAGCTCACAATATACAATCTTTTCCAGTGCACATGGAGCATTCTCCAGAATAGACCATGTGTTAGACCATAAAACAAACTTCCCATAGATGTACAACTATCAAAATACTACAAAGCATCTTCTTAGACCATGATGTGCCAGGGACCAGCCTCAACAAATTATTAGGAGACTCTTGAAGGAGGATGTGGAGTCGGCTGAATGATAAAAAATAAAATAAAATAAAATAAACTCAAAGAGTCAATGGGTCATTTTGAGTCTCAGGCCAATGATGGTAATGGCTCTCTCTGATGACTTTCTTTCTGACTGCTGCCTTGACTGTTTATTTCAAAATTGTTGCTTCTTATATCCCATTTAGAATATACAATGATCTCATAACAGTCACATACAAGCAGTTACAAATCAATCAAATATTATATTGTTACATCAACGGTACAAGAGGAACACAAGGTCACCAAACATTCCTGTGTCTCTATACTTCTTGTTGTTGTTG
>NW_006408853.1:2537366-2538692 GCF_000296735.1 Chrysochloris asiatica
AACATAAAAAAGTCCAGGTCCAGATGGCTTCAATGGTGAGTTTTACCCAACATTCAGAGAAGAGCTGTCACCAATTCTACTCAAATTATTCCAGAATATAGAAGAAGATGGAAAACTTCTTAAAACATTTTATGAAGCAAGCATAACCCTCATAGCAAAACTAGGGAAGGATGTCACTAAGAAAGAAAATTATAGATCAATGCCCCTCAAGAACATAGATGAAAAAGTTCTCAACAAAATCCTAGCCAACAGAATCCAGCAGCACGTCAAAAAAATAATACATCATCACCAAGTGGGTATAATAAAAGGGAGGCAAGGATGGTTCAACATTAGAAAAGCAATCGATGTAATCCACCATATAAATAAGAAAAAAAGAAAAGCACCACATGATCATATTGATTGATGCAGAAAAGGCATTTGACAAAATCTGACATCCATTGCTGATTAAAAACACTCAACAAAGTAGGAATTGAAGGGAAACACCTCAACATAATTAAGAGCATGTATACAAAACCAACAGCCTACATTACTCTCAATGGAGAAAAACAGAAAGCCTTCCCTCTTCGAACATGAACCAGACAAGGATGCCCTTTGTCACCACTCCTATTCAATATTGTTTTGGAAGTCCTAACCAGAGATATATGTCACTCTTAAAGGAGAGAAACTGAAACCTAAATATATCACATGGGAAAGTAATAGTCTCTTCCACAGATGGTGCTGGCAGAACTGGAAAGCAAAAGATTAAAACAAGACCTTTACCTCATGTCTTATATGAAAACCAACTCAGCGTGGATTAAAGATCTAAATGTGAATCCCAGAATTATAAAGGCCATCAATGAAAAAATAGGGACAAATGTGAGGGCTCTATTACAGGTCATACACAGACTACCAAAATTTTTGAAAATGACACAAACAAAAGTAGACAAAATAGATGACTGGGACATACTAAGAATTAAAAGTTTATGTGCATCAAAAGACTTCACCAAAAGAGTAAATAGGGAACCCACAGAATGGGAAAAAATCTTTTGCAATGACATATAGGACAAGGGATTAAATTTTAAAATATATAGCAAACTACAACTCCTCCACAAGAAAAAAAAAAAAAAAAAAAAAAAAAAATGGGCACAGGATATGAACACACACTTCACCAAGGAAGAGATCTTGGCAGCCAACAGACATGAAGAAGTCTTCACGATCACTAGCCATTAGAGAAATGCAAATCAAGACAACAATACGATATCATCTTACACCAGCAATAACAGCAAATATCAAAAAAGTTGTTGTTGTTGTCAGGTGCCATCGAGTCGGAACCGACTCATAGTGACC
>NW_006408853.1:2539066-2539544 GCF_000296735.1 Chrysochloris asiatica
TGAATAGCACCCTGCTGAAAAGCATCTGAGTAGTAGAATTCAATAATACATGAATTAACAAGGTTCCTAGAAACAAGTGAGAACAAAAGCAAAACATACCATAATCTTTGGGACACAGCAAAAGAAGTGCTAAGAGGACAATTCACTGAAATAAACGCACACATCCAAAAAGAGGAAAGAACCAAAATTAACACATTAGCAGAGCATCTCCAACAATTAGAAAGAGACCAAGAGAGGGAACCTACAGACAACAAAAGAAAATAAATAATGAACACTACAGCAAAAAATAAATAAGATGGGAAGAACAAACAAGATGGTGGATCAGGTGGACATGCAGTAAAAGAGCTTTGCCAACAACAACACAAAATACCTGACCTAGCAGACTCAGGGGCTGGTCCCAGAACTCTGAACCACATATAAAGGAATATTTAGAAGGTTGGAAGTCTCACAGCTGGGGGAATTTGTGGCAGAAGCAAGA
>NW_006408853.1:2539644-2541378 GCF_000296735.1 Chrysochloris asiatica
CGGACAATATGTCCAAAGTATGAGAGACGAAGCTTAGCCATCCTGGAGTCCAAGGAGCAATCTGGCTGCACTTCTTCGAAAACAGATCTATTGGTTCTTTTGGCAGTCCATGACACTTTCAGTATTCTCCTCCAACACCACAGCTCAAAGGTATCAATTCTTCTACGATCTTTCTTAAAAAAAGTAGAGGACAATAAATGCTGGCAAAGATGCTGAGAGACTGGAACCCTCCTGCATTGCTGCTGAGATTGTAAAATGGTCCAACCACTCTGGAAAACAGTATGGTACTTCCTCAGAAGGTTAGAAATAGAAATACCTTATGATCCAGAAATTCCTCTACTTGGAATTTACCCATAAGAAATACAAGCCATAACATGAGTAGATAAATGCACACCAATGTTGGGAGCAACTCACCCAAAGGTTTAGGGTGACTGGGGCTTACTATCCCTTCACTGGGAAGTAAGCTTCTAAAAAAGGATGTCTTCTAGGCAGGAAAGAGGTGTGAGACAAAAGAAAGATGTGTAATAAAGCTTGGAAAGGGTTTGGAATTTGGAATTGCATCCTTGTTAAGAAAGAATACATCCATTCAGAGTGTTTCAGGAAAAGCGTAGGTGGGCTGGAATGTAGTAATTCAACTACCAGGGCTCCAGTCAGAGTAAGTTCCATAAAATCATTTGTCAAAAAACACCTCCTATGTTTTATCTATCCAAGAGTACATAGATCACAACTTGGAAATAAAGTTAAATGCACTAGAGGCAACTGCAATTGGTCTAGGAAATCAGGTCGAGGCCCTTAAATACAGACAAGATATTCAATGTCATGCCTCATTCTCTCATATCTGTATAACGACATTGCCATACAACACTTCTAATTTGGGATTGGCAGAAAGTTTCAAGTCACCTTCAAGGTATTTGGCATCATGCAAGTATAATTTTGGATTTAAGAGAACATCATAAACAGATTATGGCTGTACAAAATAGTAGAAATGAGGTCCTGGCCCCTGAGGATGTGGCCAAGACTGTGTTGGGTCTACTCAATGGATTTAATCCTTTTAACATATGGCCTGGCTCATTATTGGTATTATTGTCTTGATGTTAATCTTGTTGCTTATTTTTACAGTCTTCTGCAGGGTCCTCTGACACCAGGTCTTCAATCTCCAACTGACCATTCATCACCTTCATTTAAAAAATAATAAGGCTGGAAATGTTGGGAGCAAGTAAACCAAAGGTATCAGACTTGGGGCAGTTTAACTGAAGGATTGCAACTAAACAGTTCTGGTCCAGAAAATCGGGCTGTTCCCATATCGGGCTGCTTCCAGGTCAGCATGCCCCTTGAGCAACTTGGAAAGCCTGTCTCAGGGAACAATGGATTTGCAAAGTCTTTCCTTGTACGCAGCCATGGCCTTCGGTTTAGTCTGTAAAAACATCTAGCTATTCTAGCTCTGTTTCCATAGCAACTACATTCTTCTGATAGTGTCCCCCTTACTGCTTGCATCTATACACCAAAAGTTATTTACAATCTTTTCCCTGACCCCAGCACTCTCCTTTGATTTTGTGTATATAATAAACGGGCTGAACCTAAGTCAGAGTCACAGTATCTCCATCAAAGTGCTGTGTCGCACCTGGTCCCAACTTTACTATTCTCATTTTGTGTCTTGTGTCTTCCTTTTATTTCTAATCTCCCATCACCCCTACTTAGGTTTAATTTCTCCATGCAGGTCACAGAGTATAGCCA
>NW_006408853.1:2542051-2544524 GCF_000296735.1 Chrysochloris asiatica
CAGGTAAAAGAGGGGAAATAATATTAATATGTTTGACTGTCTTTTGAATGTTGGCTTCCCTTGCCTACCATTGTAAACTAGACACTTAAGGGGGAGAGGAAGAAATAGTTAGAAAGCTTGTAAGTCTGTCTTTAGCTTATAATTGACTGGAATACCTTAAAGGGGACTAGAACTTGCCCAGTGAATGAGGTTTCCAGTGAATGAGGCCTCCTGTGGAGCTTTTGCATTGCATAACACCATAGGTGGAATCTTGAAACCCATCCATAATCTTCTAAGTGGGAAATTTTCACTTGAAAGGACAAGCAGACCAACATGGAGTGGCCAGAAGAACAGAAGATACTTCTTCAAAGAAAGACCAGCTGGAAAAATCACAAACAATAATGGCAGTCCAATAGACTACTACAAGAACTAGCATGTTGTTGGCCTGGAAGTCATCACAGAAAGTGGTTGAGTCCCCTCAAACCCCAATCCAAGACTGAAACTCAAATGGAATATACAAGCAGGCATGTGGTCTGACTTGTGACCACATTGGTCACTGATAAGGGGAAAGTGTGGGAAAAGGATCAATGAAGTTGGCAGCTAAGTCCAACCATGTTCAATAGACTCCTGTGAACCCAGGTTGAGACCTGGTTGGCCAGAAATATGGCAAGACCTGGGGACTCCTGTGACCAGAGACAGGGACATGGCCACAGAGGACTAGAGTGAAGAATGAAGCATCCATCTGATAAGAAGTGAGGGGAGATGCACAAGAACACCCACACTTGCAGATATTACGCACTTGACGTGACTTCAATAGGTGTACGTTCAGAACTCAACTAGAAGAAGAAGAGGAAAAAAAAAATAGAGTAATCTGATACAATCTGATGAACTTGACCTATACTTATGGATGTAGTTGCTCAAAGGAGGGAATAAATCTTTACAGGGAGGATCATTCCAACCACCTCCGTACACAGGGTACACAGGGATGGGCAACTTACAAATTGGCTACCCAAAATGGGGGTGGGGTGGGGTGGGGTACAAAGGCAAGAAGTGACTGGCTTACAAGCTTTCAAGAGGGAGCCTAGTTTTAGAGGGTGTGGGGGAAGGTAGAATCTTCACTGAGTGGTTTCTAATCTATCTGGACAGGGCTGATGAAAGGAGATGGGGATAAAACTCTTGTGGTACAATAGTGAATAATTGCTATCAGTACAGACTGTGAGGGTTGGAAATGTAAAGGTAGTAGTTTGGTAACAAATGGAGGGAAGTGGTTGATTTTTCAGTCCAGGAGCCGAGGTCCCTGGGACCATCAAGGGAGAAGAATGAAGTTCGGGACCCTATCCAAAGTAACAGTAATGCCAGAGATGGAGGCAGAGATGATGACCTGGAGAGATAGAGTGGCAGGGGACTCTAGACCCAGAGAGGGAGAGGGGCTGTGTGCTGATGACCGGGGGGCAGACTTGCAGGGTATACCCTCTGGTTGTTTGATGATGCATGCAGGGAATTGTAACCATAGCAATGAAATGAAATACGATGGGATGAATGTAAAGCTAATGTTCTACCAAGTAAACTATTACATAATTCACAATAAAAACTTTTTAAAAAAATGAGTAAACCTCTGTCTCTTTTGATCTTTTCTTTCTTTCCTGTCTTTTAGTGACTTGGTTTCTTCATGTATGACACTTTTGATGTCATCCACAATCATCTAGTCTTTAATCATTGGTTTCTAATGCATCAAATCTGTTGAGCTAGTTTCTAAATTCAAGTGAAATATATTTAAAGTCATATTTTGGTCTAATGAATTTGTTTTCATTTTCTTCAGCTTCAACCTGAATTTGCATATAAGCAATTGGTGGTCTGTTCCAATTTTGGCCCCTATTAAGCTTCTCCATGACTTTATCTTACAAATACTATATCTACCATTGTTGTTATTTGCTTACTCTTGATGATCCCATCTGTGTCTGAGTAGAACAATTGCATAGTGTCTTCAATGCTGTGATCTTACAGAAGTTTATCTTTAAGGTTGTTTTCTGAGCTGCCTCTGGGTGGGTTTCACTTTAACCTTTTGGTTAGTGGTGGTGGTGCTTATGTGCTGTGGAATCTGTCCCAACTCATAGTGACCCTGTACAGGGTTTCTGAGGCTACAAATCTTTATGGGAGCAGAAAGCCTCATCTTTCTCCCACAGAACAGCTGGTAGTTTTGAACTGCTGATCCAAAACATAACCACTATGCTAGTACAGTACTTAACCACTTAGGCCACCTACAGATTATGGTAGATTCAGTAGGTGATTTCAAGTCAGTATTAAAACAGAGAACATTAGTTTTGACCTAGAACAAAGAATAAAACCTTTTGACTTAACTAAGTCCTCAGTAATATAACTGCTAAAATCCAAGTTACTTTCTTTCTGTCTTATCTTTATTGCTCCTTTCTTTTATCTTTTATTCCTTTTAGTACTGTCTCCTTGCCTTTGTATTCAGTATTTAGATCTTTTTTTC
>NW_006408853.1:2544743-2545304 GCF_000296735.1 Chrysochloris asiatica
TTGATTTTATAGAGATACTTATAGACTTTTCACATCTATGGTTTGGAAGAGAGTCTCAAAATCTAAAGATTCTACTTTTGAATTTCATCTTGTAACTTTCTGTGTTACTAACTATTCAACATAAAAAGTTAGTTTATTTACAGAAGATGTTTTAACTATGACATGAATCTAATACCCATTGTTTGTTTTACAGAAAAATATTGAAATTATCCAATTTTTCTTGGCAACTATTTAAATTATAGAATAGTTAGCTGAATTACTACATGGATTGCTAGTTTCACTATTCACAGAGAAGTGATTCATGATAAAAAAACAAAAAAAGAAAAGAAAACCCATGGAATCGATTTTCAGAAGGTTTTGCTTTGCTTCATGCAGATTTCCAATTTAATGAAAGTTTTTGCTATCAATTATCTTGGGAAGATAAGTTAAATTTACTCAAGAAGCAGTCATTTTTGAATTTTCTGTGCCTACTATTGATCCATCTTAATGTTAATTTAATTTCCTTTTAAAGGGAAGTACATGATTTTTACTAAAGGTAATACAGAAACGGTTGCAAGCATA
>NW_006408853.1:2546339-2553080 GCF_000296735.1 Chrysochloris asiatica
GGGCAGTGTTTCATTCTGTTGTGCATAAGGTCGTTATGAGTCGGTACCAACTCAATGGCACCTAAGAACAACAGCAACATGGTTTTTGCTCATTAGTATGAATTAATAAACCCATTTGAGTATGTCTAGATATGATGAGAGATTTTTTTAATCAATAAAACAATAGCTTTTAAGGGACTATGATGATCACTAACATCTTTCTGTCTACTTCTTACTATTATGGAAAGATACAGAAACTTTTTTTCTATCACTTTTTTTTTTTCAATTCTGCCTTTACATTTGATACTAGAGCAAATTATAGATGGTCTTTAAAGAAATATTAAATTTCATCATATGGGCTTGGTGGCTTCTGCCCATTTGATTTAAAATACTTATATTTAAGTCTCATCACATTTATTCACTCATTCCAGAATCTTATTTAATGTATGTTCTATGTAATATGTAACATAAATAAGTAAACAAGAATATAAGCAAATAAACATGGCTCTTGACATCAAAGACTCAGAGACTAAGAAGAAACAACCAGTAAAGTAATAAAATATAATAAAATTAGATAATTCTGAAAAATAAATATGGTTACATGAGTTGGTTAATATAGAAAAGCAGAAAACAAAATTTTCTTATATTATCTTGGAATACCTCAGCAAAAGAACAGGTGTTAACTGTGACCCAAGGAGTATGAGTATGAGTTTTTCAGTAAAAAATATACAGTAGAGGGTATAGTGAGAATTGGGTAAAGATTCCATTCTTTTCTACTTTCTCTAGGGCAAGAAGCATAGCAGGAATAAAATACCCATCATTTCTGTTCTTAATCTTTATTGTTGTTAAATGCTGTCAAATCTTTATAGCCAGATTTAATTTAAAACTCTCCATCTCTTTTATATCACTGTTTTAGACTCATTTTAATTTATTATTGTATATTTGATGACACATAAATACAATTTCAACATTTTCTTAGTTATGTTATATTATTGTGATGCAATGGGTAAAGCGTTTGGCCCCTAATGAAAAGGTTGGCTGTTCAAACTGCTCCAAAGTTTCCATAAAGATTGTTGTTAAGTGCCATCAATTTAGTTCTGACTCACAACAATCGTTCAGACTCAGTGCTATGATTCAGACTCATAGCAACCCTGTCTAGGACTGCCAAGGAGTGATTGGTAGGTTTAAATCACTGACTTTGCAGTTAGCTCTCAAGTGCTTGTCTTACAGTGCCATATCAGAATTTCATAAACATTGTTGTTAACTGCCATCGAGTCAGGTCTGATTCATAGAGACCCTGTCTAGGGCTTCCAAACAGGGTCTGTTGGATTTATACTGACGTTGTGGTTAATAGTAAGGTGCCTATCCTACAACATCACCAAATTCTATGATGCTGTTGTTAACTGCCATCAAGTCTGCTCTGACTGATAGCATCCCTGGGAGGGTTTCTGAGGAGCAGTTGGTGAAGTGGAACTGCTGACATTGTAGATTAATCTGACCTTTTGTTCCAGTGCATAATCCCACAGTATGACACCAGGACTCCTATAGGACCTTTCTTTCTCCTAAAGGTTTGCAATTGACTCAATGGCAGAGGGTTTTTGCTATGTTATTGTATTTTTATTGTATTACTCCAAATTCTGGAGTCCTGGTGTGGTTCTGTAGGATAAACACTAGCCTAAAAGGTCAGTTTGAAATACAAGGTCAGTGGTTCAAATTCACCAGCTGCTCCTCAGAAACCCTATTCAGTGTCCCTATGAGTCAAGACCAACTAGATGTAAATTAAAAACAACAATAACATTCCAAATTCAATAAAAATTTAAACTAAAATATCTAAGAAATACATTAAGAAATAACTACTCTATGGTTATTATGATATAAATTTGAGAATGAGGGACTTTCCAAAAGGATCTTATTATCTATGATGCTTTCCAAGAGTTAACAAGTGAATAAAAACTACAAACTTAGGGTGTTTCTTGGAGTTGTTATTCCTAAAAAATAGCAGTATTCTCAAAGATTGCACTAAATAATGCATTCCATTTAGAGGAGAATTATGAGGGGACTTCAAAAAGTACATGGAAAAATCCCATTATGTTTTCATTTCATTTTCCATGAACTGGTTGAATCCCACTCATATATTACTTTTGTAGGGAGTTATTATAATGATTTGAAAATTCATTATAACAAAGAGATAACTAAATTGTGCAAGTGAATAGCAATGAACTCTTGCCCATCACTCTGATAAATGAACTCTTCTTAGAATTATGGACTGAGGTGAGTTTTCTAATATAAAAATGAATCCATGAAAAATGGTCCAACCACTCTGTATAGCAATATGGTACTTCTTCAGAAGGTTGGAAATAGAAATACCTTATGATCCAGCAATTACTCTACTTGGTATTTACCCACAAGAAATATGAGATACAACATGAGTAGATATATGCACACCAATGTTCATAGCAGCACTGTTTACAATAGCAAAAAGATGGAGACAGCCTAAATACCCATCAATTGAAGAATGGATAAACAAACCGTGGTACATACACACAATGGAATACTCTGCTACCTTGAATAACAACAAGGAAGCTGCAAGCCACTGCATAACATGGATGAAACTTGAGGACATTTTGCTGAGTGAAATTAGCCAGTCACAAAAGAAGAAATACTGCATAAGACCATTATTGTAAAAGACTAAGAAAAAGAACCCACTCAAAAAAGGGGGGGGGGAACCTATATATATAATTTCTGATCACCGGGATATATGTAATGAAAGGAGGGGAGAGAGGGAGGGAAGACAGAGCACAGGGTAGGGAATAGACAGAGGAAAACTTGGGTGCTGTTGTGGGGGCTGGCAATACACAAGAAAGGGGAAGGGAATAGAAGAACAAGGTGGATGGGAGAACAGTTAGGCAGGTTCACATGGGCTAAGTGGGACAGAGGTAAATGATGATGTATGCACAACCTTGGAATAACAGGGCTTCAGGATACAAGGATTGAGGCATGGTTTGAAAGGGTAAAAGAGGGGAATAATGTTAGGATGTTTGGCTCTTTTTTGAATCTTGGTTTCCCTTGCCTACCATTGTGAAATAGACACATGGGGTAGGGGGATAGCCAGAAATGTCACAGTAAAAAACTTATAAGCCCATCTTCAGCCTATAACTGATTGTTGTTGTTGTTGTTAAGTGCCATCGAGTCGGGTCTGACCCATAGCCACCCTGTACAGGGTTTCCGAGGGTGTAAATCTTTATGGGAGTAGAAAGCCTCATCTTTCTCCCACGGAGCGGCTGGTAGTTTCGAACCGCTGACCTTAAGGTTCGCAGCCTGATTCATAACCACTACGCTATTGATTAGAACACCTTAAAGGAGGCTAGAAATCGCCCAGACCCAAAATGTGGGGAGGGGGAGTTATAAAGGCAAGAAGTGACTGGCTTATAAGCTTTCAAGAGGGAGCCTAGTTCCAGACAGGGCAGGGCTAGGTACAACCTCCACTGAATGATTTCTAATCTGTTGGAACCAGGATGGAGAAAGGAAATGAGGATGAGACTCTTTTGGTACAACTGTGTATAGGTAGATTCATTTTGACTAAAAAGAGGAAAGTAATTGATTTTGCAGCCCAGAAGCAGAGGTCCCTGGGACAATCAAGTGAGAAGATCAGATCAGAGAACATGACCCTACCCTGAGATGTAGTGAAGCCAGGCATGTAGACAGAGATGATGATGTGGACAGATGGAGTGGCTGGGGACACGGGACTCAGGCAGGGAGAGGAGCTGTTTGCTGATAGCCAGGGGAGCGGGCCTGTGGGGTGTATCCTTTGGTTATTTGATGATGCATGGAGGGGATTATAATCATTGCAATGAAATAAAATACAATAGGATGAATGTGAAGCTGAAGTGGGACAGAGGTAAATAATGATTATGTACAACCTTGGAACAACAGGCACTCAGGGATACAGAGATTGAGACATGGTCAGAATGGGGAAAAGGGAGGAAATAATGTTAAGATGCTTGGCTGTCTTTTGAATCTTGGTTTCCCTGACATACCATTAAAAAATAGACACTGGAGGGGGACAGAGCAATAGCCAGAAATATCACCACAGAAAGCTTGTAAGTCCTTTTTCTGCCTATAACTGATTGGAATACTTAAAATGGGGCTACAATGTGCCCAGTGAAGGAGGCTTCATGTGAAGCCTCTGTATTACATAAGACCATACGTGGAATCCTGAACAGCATCCAGAATCTTCTGGGGTGGGAAATTTCCAATTGAAAGGATAAGTAGACCAGCCTTGATTGACTAGAAGAACAGAAGATACTTCTTGAAAGAGAGACCGACAAGAAAAATACAAAACAATATAGACAGACTGATTGATACTACAAGAACAAGCAAGTTGTTTGCCCAGGAGACATCAAGGTAAATGGTCGGGTCCCCTCAGGGCAAACCTCCTTCTAAGACTAAGACTCAGTGATAATACACATTTTGATTGGTGACCACGTTCGTCACCAATAAGGGGAAATGTGGGGAAAACAGCAATGAAGCTGAGAGCTAAGCCCTACAACATTCAATAGACTCCTGTGAACCTGGGTGGAGACCTGGTTTGCCAGCAGTGTGGCAAGACCTGGAGACTCTTGGGCCCAGAGTCAATGACATAGCCACAGAAGACTAGAGTGAAGAGTGAAGCATTCAGCTGATAAAAAGAGAGGGCATATGCATAAGAACATTCACAGTTTCACATAATACCCACTTGATTTAGCTTCAATGACTAGGTGATCAGAGTTCAACTAGAAAAAGAAAGAAGAGGAAAAAAAGAAATATTTGATACAATTTGATGAACCTGACCTACACCTATGGATGCAGTAGCTCAAAAGAGGGAAAAAATCTTTACAGCGAGGATCATTCCCATTCCATACACAGAGTAGACAGGGATGGGCAACTTGGACATTGGCTATCCAAATTAGGGGAGCTACAAAGGCAAGAAGTGACTGGATTACAAGCTTTCAAGAGGGAACCTATATCCAGAGGGCATGGAGGAAGGTAGAATTTCCACTGAGTAGTGTCCAATCTGTCTAGGCGGGGCTGATGAAAGGAGATGCGGATGGGTCTCTTGTGATACAACAGTGAATACTTGTTATCACTGGATTGGAAATATAATGGTGGACGTTTTGTAGCAAAAATAGAGGTGTGATTGACTTTGCAGTATAGGAGTGGAGGTCTCTGGGACCACCAATGGAGAAGAGTGGAGAGCAGGATCCTACCCAGAGAGGCAGTGATGCGGTAGATGGAGGCAGAGATGATGATTGGCTGGGGACTTTAGACCCATAGAGGGAGAGGGGTTGTATGCTGATGACCAGGGGACAGGCTTGCAGGGTATACCTTTTTGTTGGTTGATGATGCATGGAGGGGATTGTAGCTGTGGCGAAATGATATACGATAGGATAAATATAAAGGCAATGTTCTCCCATGTAAACTATCACATAATTCACAATAAAACATTAAAAAAAAAAAAAAAAACTGAACCCATGAAATGTTAGAAGAGGTGCACTATGATTCTGATTCTATAACTTCCTAGCATTGTGGTTTTCAATAATTTAGTTAACTTTTTAGAAGAAGAACAACTTTCCTACAAGTAAAATGGGGATCATCCCATCCTGTTAAGATATGAAAATGAAGTAATGTACATAACAAAGATCTATAAAATTACCAAGTTTTCTGAGTCCCTTAATAATCGCTAGATCATGTTTGATCAAAAGTATGTAGAATGTGAAAGGCACCATCCCAGAAGAGTTGGCAGTACTCTTTAACATATAAAGTCAAACAATGCCAGCATACGCTCACACACTCTTTCTGATATTGCTCAATTCAGATTATATCTATTTAGGCATGCCGGGTACCTCTCTGGATTTGTGTTTTAGAAATGAGCCTGCAATATTGCTGTGTGAGCAATTTTGATACTAAAAATGACCACTTAGGAAAAGCACTTATTTGTGGCTCATCTGCTTTAATAATGGAAGCTATAAATGTAGAAGGAGATAAATTATTTCCCATTAATCTGTGCCTAAGAATGAAATTCTTTAAAAATTCTTAGAAGTATTTTTCATTTCATACTTAATGCAATTTTAATTCACACTAATGATTTGAGAATTCCCAAGAGAAATCTAAACTGTGCAAATGAGTATCAATTAACATTAAAAAAACAGCATTATGAAAGCAAGAATGTGAAATCTTGAGATGTACTCACTCTATTTATTTTGATAAGAACAGTTTACTTTCTCTAACTTGTAATAAAGTTCTATAGTAGAAATAGTAGCTATATTAAATTTGTTTTATTAAAGTAATAAAGCCTTAGTGAGAAACCTCAATAAAGCCTACCACCATTAAAATGTTACTAAATTCTGAGTTTAAAATGTAGGTTACTGTATTCTATTTTGTTTTTTAATATATGCTGTGCAAAATAGTATTCTGAATTGTGGAGTTTCCAGAGAACTTAAGGGATCTGATTATTTTATTTTCTTGTTCCTACTTACCTTTGGAGTGGAAACATTTCCCTGAATATTTGAAAGATTTGAATTATGGCATATTTTTCAGTTACTTAAAACATTTGGTTTAGTCTAACATTAGGAGAAGGAGTTTTTGTGGTACAATCTTTGCTAACTGAAAAATTGACTCCATAGAAGAAAGGCCAAGCAATATATTTTTATAAGATTATGTCAGGAAAAACCAATGGGAAAGTTCTAGTCTGTAATACGGGGTGGCTGTGAGTCAGAATTGACT
>NW_006408853.1:2554030-2555146 GCF_000296735.1 Chrysochloris asiatica
TGGAATACAAATTGAAATCTTTCAACAAAGTGAAGCAGTACGTAAGGCACTCACTCATCTATGCCAAGGAATTTAGAAGAAAACTGCCTGGCCAATTGACTGGAAGAGCTCTGTATTTATGCCTATTCCAAAGAGAGTTGACCCAACAGAATGTGGAAATCACCAGACCATACCACTGATATCACATGAAGTGTACAGTTTTACTGAAGGTAATACAGAAACGGCTGCAAGCATACATAGACAGAGAACTTCCAGAGGTTTAAGCCGGTTTCAGAAGTGGACATACAATGAGGGATATCATTGCTAACATCAGATGAATCTTGACTGAAAGCAGAGAATACAAGAAGGATGTTTACTTGTGCTTTATTGACTACGCAAAGGCTTTTTATTGTGTGGAACATGACAAGCTATGGATAAATATTGTGAAATGTGAGTATTCTGGGACACTTAAGTGTGTTCATGAGGAACTTGTACATATATCAAAAGACCATAGTTACAACAGAACAAGGGCACACCAAAAGTTTTAAAATTAGGAAAGGTGTGTTCCAGAATTGTATTCTTTCACCATACTTATTCAATCTGTATGTAGAACAAATAATCAGAGAAGCTGGATTATATGAAGATAAACATGGCATCAGGATTGGTGGAAGGCTCATTAACAACCTGAGATATGCAGAAGATACAACTTTGCTTGTATTTGTTGGTCCAGTGGTGAGGAGTTTTGTTTTCTTAACATTGAGGAGCAACCCATACCGAAGGCTGTGGTCTTTGTTCTTCATCAATAGGTATTTTAAGTCCTATTGCCTTTCACCCAACAGGACTTAAAATACTTATTGGCTTTCACCTAATAGGACTTAAAATACCTATTGGCTTTCACCCAATAGGACTTAAAATACTTATTAGCTTTCACCCAATAGGACTTAAAATAATTATTGATGAAGATCCAAGACAGCTTACACCCAATAGGACTTAAAATATTTATTGATGAAGATCCAAGACCATACTTTGGTATGAGTTGCTCCTTAATGTAAAGAAAACAAAAATCCTCACCACTGGACCAACAAATAAAATCCATATAAATGGAGACAAAATTGAAGTTGTAAATCACTTCACTTT
>NW_006408853.1:2555776-2556490 GCF_000296735.1 Chrysochloris asiatica
CAGCATCTAGAAAAGAATTATATTTTTTGCTTAATTTCACCCTGTATATTTACGTATATGATAAAGCTAGACACCATTGTCTAGCTGAAGAAAGGAGGAAGAATCAATACTAGCTGTTGTTTTTTTTGTTGTTACATGCCATGAACTTGGTTCTGATTCAGTGTTAGTAGCAATTGGGAAAAATTTATGGGATGATATTCTTGGTTTTATTGTTAAAAAGACATCACATGTGTCAGTTTGAAAGGCATAGTAACAATACCCATTACCATATCTGGAAAAGCAACTTAAAATGTTACCGAATGGCTCTTGTATTCTTTTTTTTCTGCTAATCAATAACTGTTTTCACTAATAGTGTGGACCTTGTAATTATACACTAATGCTTTTTGTATTCTATTTGCATGCTTAAGTGTCATTTAAACTTACATTAAGCTGAATGCTGTTCTACCATTTTCCACTGTGTGAACACCCAGTGGGTAAGTCTAAAAGTATTGCTACTAGGCTTTGTTCAAAAAAGTATGTTTAATTATGTCTCTGCAATCAGTGGATAGCTGTAGACAAGATTTCTCAGTAATATACTTGTCATAGTATTCTTAGAATGCCTTTAATAAAATATCCAATCAAAATTGGCTTCAGATAGGATATGCTGGATCAGTAAAAATCAGGGTAATTAGGTGAAGTCAGAAGTTTATGGTGACTGTTTTAGGGGATTCCAAA
>NW_006408853.1:2561615-2563102 GCF_000296735.1 Chrysochloris asiatica
CAAGTGTGGCAACAGTAGTGAGGTTGGCCCAGGATCAGACATTGTTTCGTTCTGCTGTACATAAGGTCGCTACGAGTCAGTGCCGACTCGATGGCACCTAACAACAACCACAACAACCTTCCTTATTCATTGTCCAACTTTCACATGCATATGAGGTTATTGAAATACTATGGCTTGGATCAGGCATACTTTAGTCCTCAAACTGAGATATTTGGTCTTCAACATTTTAAAGAGATCTTAAGTAGCAGATTGGTTAAAGAAACACATCGTTTTGATTTCTTGATTGCTGCTTCCATGAATGTTAATGGTTGATCCAAGTAAAATGAAGTCTTTTATAATTTCAATCTGTTCTCCATTTATATGGATTTTGTTTATTGGTCCAGTGGTGAGGACTTTTGTTTTCTTTACATGAAGATACAATCCATACCAAAGGCTATGGTTTTTGATCTTCATCAGTATTTTAAGTCCTCGTCACTTTCAACAATCAAGGTTGTATCATTTGCGTATTGCATATTGTTAATGAGTCTTTGGAGTCCTGGTGTGGCACTGTGGCTTAATGCTCCAGATGGCAAAGCCATTTGAACTGCAAGATAGGTAGTTAAAACTCATCAACTGCTCCTTGGAAACTCAATACAAGGTTGCTATGGGTCAGAACAGACTCAACGGCACTTTACAACAATGAGTCTTTACCCAGTGCCACATTTCTCTTCATATAATCCTGCTTCTCAGATTATTTGCTCTGCATACAGATTGAAAAAGTATGGTGAAAGAATACAACCCAAACACACATCCTTTCCTAACTTCATACCATTCAGTGTTCTCTTGTTCTATTTGAATGGTATGTGCACAGGTTCCTCATGAGCACAATCAAGTGTTCTTGAACACTCATTATTTGCAATGTTGTCCATAACCTGTAATGATGCACACAAACAAAGCCTTTGCAGAGTCAATAAACACAGGTATTCTCTGCTTTCAGCCAAGATCCATCTGATGTCAGTAATGATATTACTCATTCCACATCCTCTTCTGAATCTGAACTGAACTGTTCTGAATCTGAACTGAACTTCTGGAAGTTCTTTATCAATGTATGGTGGCAACCATTTTCTTATCATCTTCAGAAAATTTTACTTGCATGAGCTAATAATGATATTGCCTGATGATTTCTGCACTTCATTGAGTCACCTCTCTTTGGGATGGGTACAAATATGGATCTCTGCCAGTTTGTTGTTGGTTGGTGATTATGTGCTATGGAGTCGGTTCCAACTCACAGCAACCCTGCATAGGGTTTCTGAAGCTGTACATTTTTATGGCTGCAGAAAGGCTCATCTCTCTCCCACAAGGTAGTTTTGAACTGCTGACCATGAGGTTAGCAGCCTGACTTATAACCACTATGCTACCAGAACTCCTTGCCAGTTAGTTGGGCAGGTAGTTTCATCCAAATTTCTTGGAAAAATGAGTGAGTGCCTCCAGTGCATCCAGTGCCACAT
>NW_006408853.1:2564342-2566780 GCF_000296735.1 Chrysochloris asiatica
TTCTATTCATCCCACTTACCTCTTCATTTATTTCTTTCCTTTAGCATTTCTGCACTTGAAAACAAGTTTCAGAGTCTTTTCTGAAATCCATTTTTTTTTTTTTCTGTCTCCCTTGACTTCTTAATGACCTTTTTCTTTCTTCTATGATGTTCCTAATGTCATCACACATCTTTTCTCCTCTTCAGTCTTTAGTGTCTCATGCACCAAATCTGTTTTCAGATGATCTATAAATTCAGGTAGGATACGTTCAGGGTCATATTTTAGGCTCTTGTAGAATTGTTTAAATATTCTTCAGCTTCAGCCTTTACTTTACTATGAGGAATTAAAGGTCTGTTCCACAGTCTGCTCCTGTCTTACTTTGTTTGATGATATGGAGCTTTATATCTCTTTCCACAGATATATCTCTTTCCACAGATGTAGTCAATTTGATTTCTGTGCATTCCATCATGTGTGGTCCATGTGTATAATCATTTTTGCTGATTAAAAAAGTTATTAAAAATAAAGAAGTAATTTTTCTTGCAAAATTCTATCATGCCCTTTCCAGCCTCAATTCTTTCACCAAGGCTTTTCCCCAATTTTGATCCTTCCTTTTTGTTTTCAAGCTTTGCATTCAAAACACCAGCAATTATCAATACATCATGACTGCGAATTTGATCAATGTTAGACTGAAGAAACTGATAGAATTCTTAAGTGTCATCCATCACTGGCTTTAGCAGTTGGTGTGTAAATTTGAATAGCAGTGGTATTAACTTGTCTCTGGTCTTGTAATGTGCTGCGGAGTTGTTTCTGACTCCTAGTGACCCTGTTCAGGTTTTCCAAGCCTGTAAATCTTTATGGGCGCAGAAAGCCTCATCTTTCTCCCACAGAACAGCTGACAGTTTCAAACTGCTGACCTTAAGGTTCACAGTCTGATTCATAACCACTACACTACCAGAGCTCCTTTGTCTCCTTGTTGTTGTTGTTGTTAGGTGCCATCGAGTCTGTACAAAGTCACAGCGACACTCTGTACAGCAGAATGAAACATTACCTGATCCTGGGCCAACCTCACTATTGTTGCCATACTTGAGGCCATTGATGCTGCCACTTTGGAAATCCATATTGCTAGGGGTCTTCCTCTTTTACTCTGACCCCCGACCTTACCAAACATGATATCCCCCTCCAATGACTTGTCCTTCTTGACAATATGTCCGAAGTATGAGAGACGAACTTTGGCCATCCTGGCTTCCAAAGAGCACTCCGTCCAACTCAGATCTACTGATTCTTTTGGCAGCCTATGGCACTTTCAATATTTTCCACCAACACCATAACTCAAAAGCATCAATTCTTCTAAGGTCTTCCTTTTTCACTGTCCAGCTTTCGCATGCATATGAGGTTATAGAAAATACCTTGGCTTGGGTCAGGCATACCTTAGTTCTCAAACTGACATCTTTGTTTTTCAACACTTTAAAAGGTCTTGTGCAGCAGATTGCCTAATGCATATGTCATTTGATTTCTTGACTGCTGCTTCAATGAGTGTTGACAGTTTATCTAAGAAGAATGATGTCCTTGATAACGTCAATCTTTACTCCTTTGAAAACAATGTTGTTTACTGGTCTAGTGGTAAGGATTTTTGGTTTCTTTACATTGAGATGTAATTCATGCCAAAGGCTGGGCTCTCTGATCTTCATCAGTAAATGTTTTAAGTTCTCTTCACTTTCAGCAAGCAAGGTTGTATCATCTGCATATCGCAAGTTGATAGCGAGTCTTCCTACGATCCTTATACCACATTTTTCTTCACATAAATCAGCTTCTCGGATTATTTGCTAAGCATACAGGTTGAATAAGTATGATGAAAGAATACATCCCTGTCACACACATTTCTTAAAATTAAACCAGTCAGTGTTCCCATGTTCTGTTCGAATAACTGCCTCTTGGTCCACGTACAGATTCCCATGAGCACAATTAAGTGTTCAGAATTACTCATACTTCACAATGTGGTCCATAGCTTGTCATAATTCACACAATTGAAAGCCTCTGCCTAGTCAATAAAGCACAGGTAAACATCTTTCTGGTATTCTCTGATGTCAACCAACATCCATCGGACATCAGTAATGATATCTCTCATTCCATGTCCTCTTCTGAATCCAGCTTGAACCTCTGGATGTTCTCTGTCAATTTATGCTTGAAGCTGTTTCTGTATTACCTTTAGTAAAATTTTTACTCGCATGGGATATCAAAGATATTGTCCGATGATTTCTGCATTCCACTGGGTCACCTTTCTTTGGAATGGACACAATATGGATCTCTTCCAGTCAGTTGGCCAGAGAATTGTCTTCCACATTTCTTGGCATAGATGAGTGAGTGCCTCAAGTGCCGCCTTCTTCCTTTAGTATCACAGGCTGTTGAACTTCTTCCTTTAGTATCACTGGCTGTTGATCATATGCTACCTCTTGAAACAG
>NW_006408853.1:2567960-2574444 GCF_000296735.1 Chrysochloris asiatica
TGATGTTAATGCATTCCATTTCATTTTTGACAATTTCTAATTTTCCTAGATTCATACTTCATACAATTCATGTTCTAACTATTAATGGATGTTGACAGCTGTTTCTCTTCATTTTGACTTGTGTCCTATCAGCAAATGAAGGTCCCTGCAGGCTTCACTCCCATAGGCTTTACTCCATTCATCTCATCACAGTCAATTCCACTTTGAGGAGGCAGCTCTTCTCCAGTTGCATTGTGAGTGCCTTCCAACCTGAGGGGTTCATTTTTCATGTGCTATATCTGGCAGTGTTTCCCTGTTATTCATAAGCTTTTCAGTGGCTGAATAGTCAGAAGTAGATCGTCACTCCTTCTTCCTAGTATGCCTTTGTCTGGAAGCTCATCTGAAACCTGTCCACCATGGGGGACCCTGCTAGTATTTAAAATACCAGTGTCATAGCTTCTAGAATCACAGCAACTCACAAGCCACCGCAGTGTGACAAAGTGACAGATGAGTGGGGTGGTTTCTCCTTGTGGGCATATGTAAATTATCCTTTGTCTTTCTTGTAGGCATATGCAAATTGTCCTATCACAGACTGCTTTGTTCTTCAAGACATATGTTGATATGCTCTTTTAAATTATGAATGTGACTGCATTCCTCTTCAATATGTCATTCCCTCCATAGTAAATCATGTGATTATCAGATTTAAAATTGCCAACACCAATCCATTTCAGTTCACTAATGCCTTGGATTTCATTGTTTATGTGTTCCATTTCATTTTTGAACACATAAACAATTTTTAGTATTTCAAGTTTACAATTCATGCATTTCATTTTCTGATTATTAATGTGTGTTTACAGTTGTTTCTCTTCATTTTAGCTATGCCCTATCAGCAAATGAAGCTTTTGAAGGCTTTACTCCATTTTCATCATTATGGTCAACTCTAGTTTGAGGAGACAGCTCTTCCCTAATTGCATTTTGAGTGCCTTCCAACTTGGAGGGTCTCATCTTCTGGTACTATAACTGACAGTATTCTGATGCTCTTCATCATATTTCAGTATTCAATATCCTGGGGCTGAAAGTTTTCCAGTGCTTTTAATAAGATTATCAGTGACTAAATATTTAAAAGTAGTCTGTCTCTCCTTCCATGTCTGTCTTCATCTGGAATATCATTTGAAATCTTCCCTCCGTTGATGGTCCTGCTCCTATTAAAAATATTTGTAGCATAGTTTTCAGAGTTACAGCAACATGTAATGCATCACCCTATGACAATCTGATAGATTAGTGGTGGATTCACTCAGGTGCACCCGATTTATCCTTTGTATTGCATGTTTTCTGGTTCTGCAGTAAACAAAGAAAAAGCAATCTTGAGCCTAACCAAAGCAGTCATGTTTGTCAATTGGATCTTTCACTAGCCCTTCATGTTCTGGCCTTGATCAGTTTTGATCTTCATATGTGCATATTTTTCACTTGTATTTTTATCTAATTGGGTAGATAAAATTTGATTACAGGTAAACCATTTTGTAAAACTCTTTGTAAAATAAAAACATTGCCAAATTCATGATAGCAGAAAAGAAAAAAGAGAAGAGTATACCTTCAAGTAGTTCTGGAATTATGTAATGCAGGAATGAAGGAGAACCATGATGATGGTATGACATGGAGTTAGATCTGACTCATAGCCTTATCTTTCTTCTGTGGAATGGCTGGTAGTTTCAAACTTTTGACCCTGAGGTAAGCAGCCTGACTTACAACCACTATGCTACCAGAGCTCCTTATAGACTTTGCTATTTTTGTACACTCCTTCTTTTCTTCTAACTGCCTGTACCTTCAACATGGTTTGTCTAAGTGGTGACTTTGGGCTCAATTTAGGTTTACCTACCTCTCTTTCTCTTTGGACATTGATTATAAACCACCCATCAAATACGTTACTCTCCTACTGATTAAATAAGGACAAAGGCTATCATTAGAACCTGGTGTGATGCTATAGGATAAGCACTGGACTGCTATCCACAAGGATAGCAGTTCAAATCAGACAGCTGCTCCTGGAAACCCTATACCTGTATAGAGTTTCTATGTGTTGGGATTAACCTGAAGGCTGTTAATAACAACAGATAGGCCCTTTCACATGAAACAAGTAAATTAAAAGCCATTCCTGGAACATGTTAATTACTGGTATTTCTTTTCCAAGTTTACCAAGGCAGAGCACTCTTGGGCAGCCCCCAAAAAACTGCAAGCATGGAATGTAAAAAGTGGGGTGGAAGTAGTTTTAATCAGATATTGAACTTAGAAAGAATTGCAGATATTTGGGGAAAAGTTTAGGTAGTAGAAAGAGTCATTTAAAAGAGCATACAAAGATCCCAATATGATACCATTGAAAATCACTGTAATGGCTAAGAAGCACTGTGGCATTCACTTTGAGTGAAGAAGAAGTCATTTCTGGATTACCTCTTTTTCCAGAATTTGAGAGTGTTGACTCCTTACATCATTCAGTTCATGCCCCAATTCCATCTCTTCAGGAAGATGTCCCCTGACTAGTCTAAATTCCTTTCCCTCCCTAATATCTCATTTTAATATTTATCTTTTGTTTATTGCTAACTGACACTTTTTAAATGTATTTGTTTTCCTTTCATCTGCTTCTTTTGTTTATAAGTTTCCCTTCCTAAAAATGCAAACTGCAGGAGGAGGAGCTGGATTTTGGACCATGCTGTAAATACAAAGGAGACTTCAAAATGTTCATAGAAAATGGAATTAAATGATAACATAATTTTTCAAAAATTCTTTGAAGTTCTCTCACATAGGCGATTATCACAAAAGTTCTTATAACTTCTTGTCTTTGCTATTTATTTCTACCAGTTCCCTACAAAATTGACATTAAAAAATATTTTGTTGAAATATGTTTCATTAAGTGGAAGTGAAAATTTTGATCAAAGAAAATGTGGAATATGAATAATAAAACAATTTGCAACTCTTTAGTAGTTAATAAAATGTTGCCTATTAAACTAGTCATGTCAGAAAAAGACAAAGACCATGTTTTAAAAATTTTAAGTAACTGAAGTATGGAAGTTGCAGAGTAGAAATTGATTACTATCATTATTGATGAAAATGATGTTATGTTTTTGAAGTAATTGTTCAAAAATGATTACCTAGGGCAAAACTCCTTTCAAGACTAAGACTAGATGGGAATATACGCTCTGATTGTTGACCATGTTCATAACCGATAAGGAGAAGTGAGGGGAAAAACAGCAATGAAGCTGCGAGGTAAGCCCTACAACTTCCAATAGACTCCTATGAACCCGGGAGGAGACCTGGTTGGTCAGCCGTGTGGCAAGACCTGGAGACTCTTGGGCCCAGAGTCAGTGACATAGCCACAGAAGACTAGAGTGGAGAATGAAGTGTCCAGCTGATAAGAAGAGAGGGCATATGCATAAGAACACCCACACTTACAGATAATACCCACTTGAACTGGCTTCAATGACTGGATGATCAGAACTCAACTAGAAGAAGAAAGAAGAGGAAAAAAAGAGTAATCTGATACAATTTGATGAACCTGACCTACACCTATGCATGCTGTCGCTCAAAAGAGGGAACAAATCTTTACAGCGAGAATCATTCCCACCTCCTCCATACACAGAGTAGACAGGGATGGGCAAGTTGGACATTAGCTACCCAAAATGGGAGTGCTACCTACAAAGGCAAGAACTGACTGGCTTACAAGCTTTCAAGAGGGAACCTAGATCCAGAGGGCACAGAGGAAGGTAGAATCTCCACTGAGTAGTATCCTAGTTGTCTGGATGGAGCTGATGAAAGCAGATAAGGATAGGTCTCTTGTAATACAAGAGTGAATAATTGTTATCAGGACTGACTATGAGGGTTGAAAATGTAAAGGTAGATGTTTTGTAGAGGAGTGATTGACTTTGCAGTCCAGGAGAGGAGGTCCCTGGGACCACCAAGGGAGAAGAGCAGAGAGTGGGATCCTACCCAGAAAAGTAGTGATTCCAGAGATAGAGGCAGAGATGATGACATGGAGAGATGGAGAGGTTGGGGACTTTAGACCCAGAGAGCGAGAGGGGCTGTGTGCTGATGACCAGGGGGCAGGCTTGCAGGGTATACCTTTTGGTTGGTTGATGATGCATTGAGGAGATCGTAACCATGGCAATGAAATGATATATGATAGGATGAATAGAAAGCTAATGTTCTCCCACGTAAACTCACATAATTCACAATAAAACATTTTGTAAAGTGATTACTTCATATTTCATTACTTTTTGTTTTGTTTATGTATTTGATTAGATTGAATTAAAGGTAGAAAATGTACTTCCAGAATGTCTGCAGAATTATGACTATGGTTTCTTAAGTATGTTAGAAAAAGACTGGAAGATGTACATAAAAGGAAAGAAAACCTTTATATACTAAGAAATATTCATATGTTTTAAACTGTCAAATACTTAGGCAAATAAAGTGTGCTTTGAATGTGCTGGCTAGTTGTATTGACAATAAAATCATTCTTCTCAGCATAAATAAACCACATTTCCAGTGAAGAACATCCCATAGTTTTGTAAATATGTGTTAAGTTAATGGCATCTAGAACAATTAAAGTGGAATTGCTCAGGAAATTTGTATTTTATTCCATCATGTGAACTACAATAACTCTTTCTTATATGACCATCCTTTTTTACTCAACTGGATTTTCAGACTTTCTGGCAATCATGATGGCTTGAGCCATCAAGAAGAAGCAATTAGTTTATTTTTTTATATGTGTCTGACTGAAAACTAAACAGGTTTACTCTTTTTCTTGTCACACAATTAAACTTTATTTCTTTTTAAGAGAAAAGTACTCAGTTTTCTTAGGAAATGTTGTTTTTTAGTTGGGATTCTAAAAGCTAAGACTTGGTGTAGACAGCAGTTTTATACATTCTTGATGCTTGTCTCTGTGTGATATAAGTATCATAATCACAACCAATTATAATTTACTAAACATAACTTTGAAAATGTCAATTTTTAATTAGGTGAATTAACAACAATGAAAAATGATTCATGCACAAATATATGTCTTTTCATCAACATTGAGCATTTGAATGTTCAGTTCATACTGTACTGTTGCTATGTGTCATTCAAGGGGTTTGGCTTATAGCTATCCTGTATAGGGTTTCTGAAGAGTGACTGCTTGTGTTTGAACTATCAACCATGAAGCTGATAGTCTAGTGCATATCCAACACTGCCATATAAGGACTTATGCTATAAGGTGAATGATAATAGAACTGGATAAAAAGGAAAGAAAGTATAATAGTAAGGATAAAATATAAATAGAACTTTAATAGCATGGGTGATTTTTCCCCCCAAAATCTGATGTCCTTATGGAAAATAAAAAAGTTAATCTTTTATTTCTTACAGTTCAGATATATTATTTCATAGTATAATCAATTTTTCATATGATTATGTGGTCTTATAAAATAATTAATAAAATAAATAATGATGATAATAACTAATTATATTGAAATATATATGAAAATTACTAGGTCCTGGTCTAGAGTGAGGACTGAAACTACTTTGTGGCATTATAATACAAATATAACTTTGCTGAGGTGCTGGGAAAATGGACACACAGGGTCACCTGATGTATAACTATCAGAAGGCACAGAAAAAGGTATTTTATGTTTCATTATATATCTTAAAGTTTCTTGGTGTGTTATAGGCTCTCTGTTGAGTTGTCAGTCTTGGATAACTGATCATTTAAAATAAAATGGATGTACTTCATCTGGTTGATATGATATTTGAATACATTTTAAGAAAATTATTAGATTGATTTATAAGTGATACTATAGTGTCACTGGAATACTAGTCATAACTTTGTTTTAAACAAGAAAGTCCTACAGGTGATAGGACAATACAACTTTTGAGTTCTTTAGAAATTCACATTTGAGGAAGGACTTTGCTTTCACGTAATAGAAGTGGTAGAAGTTATGTGCCATGGAGTTGGTTCCCATTTATAGTGACCCTGTATAGGGTTTCTGAGGCTCTAAATTTTCATGGAAGCAAAAAACCTTACCTTTCTCTCATGGAGCAGCTAGTAGGTTCTAGCTGCTGACCATGTGGTTAGCAGTGCAACTCATAACCTATGCTACCAGAACACCTTCATAATGGAAGGTAACAAACTGAGGAACTGTGCAACAAATGTTTGTCCAGCATTTAATTTTAAAAACACTATTTTTATATGAGAACATTGTAGTAAACTTTGTTATTGCTGTTCCACTAGTATCTCTTCACTTGTAGAAATCTCTTTCCTAGTCCAGTATAGTTCTTAGATCTGCTAATGGCAGGTCCAATTCTCCTACAAGAGGATGGGCTTGTAATTCTGGCTAAGTTATGATAAGGCAGTAATTGGAGAGACAGTCAATGAATAGCAGCCATTATAATCACATGAATTCTTGTTTCATGCAGTCTGATGGTTTAACTCTTATGCCAATTGATGAATGATCTTGTGTCCTTAAAATAATAATAATACATTTAT
>NW_006408853.1:2579667-2580752 GCF_000296735.1 Chrysochloris asiatica
TAGACATCACCAGATGGAATACACAGAAATTAAATTGACTACGTCTGTGGAAAGAGACCCTGGAAAAGCTCCATATCATCAAACAATAGAAGGCCAGGGACAGACTCTGGAACAGACCATCAATTGTCCATATGCAAGTTTAGACTGAAGATGAAAAAATTAAATACTAGAGAGCCAAATATCACCCTGAATATATCCCACTGAATTTAGAGATCATCTGAAGAACAGATTTGATAATTTCACACTAAAACCAAAGGCCATAAGAGATGTGGATGACATCAATAACATCATACAGGAAGAAAGCAAAAGGTCATTAAGAATGCAAGAAAGAATGGGTGTCAGAATACACTCTGAAATTGCTCTGCTGCATAGAGATCCTAAAGAAAATGGAAGAAGTGAGGAGGTGCAAGAACTGAACAGAAAATTTCAAAGGTTGCTTAAGAAAACAAAGTCAAATATTATAATTAAATATGCAAAGACCTGAAGTTAGAAAACCAAAGTGAAAAAATAAGTTCAGCATTTCTCAAGCTGAGGGAACTGAAGAAAAAAAATGCAAGCCTCAACTTTCTGTATTGGCAGATTCCATGTGAAAACTATGCAGAAAGCATTAAAAGAAGATGGAAGTGTCTGGCTTAAAAGTTTTAAAGAGAGAGTTTAGTTTTAGAATGTGCTGGGGAAGGTAGAAACCCCAAGGAATAATTTTCATCTTATCTAGGCAAGTGTGGTGAAAGGAGATGGTGATTATATTCTTATGATTCAATAGTAATTGTTATCATGACTAATCACAATTGTCACAACTGTAAAGGTAGAAGTTTTGTAATAAAAATGTGGGAGTAGGTAAACTTACATTCCAGGAACAGGGGACCCTAGGACCATCAAGGGTGAGGAGCATGAACAAAATGTGAGACCATCTCCAGAGATGGAGGCAGAGATGAGGACATGGAGAGAGGGAACAGCTGAGGACTCTGGACTCCTCGAAAGAGAAAGACTGTCCTGGTGGCCAGGAGGCAGGCTTGCAGAGTGTGTCCTTTGGTTGTTTAAACGATAATATAGTCCTGAGTGTTTTGGTGTACATACCCACCCCC
>NW_006408853.1:2580994-2583247 GCF_000296735.1 Chrysochloris asiatica
TCAGCCATCTATGTTAAGAAATTTGGAAGACAACTAGCTGGCCAATTGACTGGAAGACATCCATATCTATGCTCATTCCTGAGAGGTGACCTAACAGAATGTGGAAATCATTGGGAAGTATTATTGACATCCCATGTGAGTAAAGTTGTAGTAATGATAACACAAAAATGGTGCAACCATATTGATAGAAAACTTTCAGAGGTTAAAACTGGATTCAGAAGATATCATAGCTGATGTCAGATGTATCTTGACTGAAAAAAGAGAATACCACAAACATGTTTACTTGTGCTTTGTTGACTACTCAAAGGCTTTTGATTATGTGGATTGTGACAAGCTGTGGACAACATTGTGAAAAATGAATATTCTGAGGAACCTGTACATAGACCAAGTGGTAGTTATTCAAACACAAGGGAACACTGAGTAGTTTAAAGTTACAAAAGATGTGTGCCAGGGTTGAATTATTAAACCACATTTTTCAATCTGTATGCTAATCAAATAATCTGAGAAATTGGATTATATGAAGAAAAATGTGGCATCATTCTTGGAGGAAGTCTCACTAATAACCTGCAATATGCACATGATACAACCTTGCTTGCTGAAAGCAAAGAAAACTTAAAATACTTACTGATAAAGATCATAGACCACAGCTGTTAGAATAGGTTGCATCTCAATTTTACATAAACAAAAATCCTCACCACTGGACCAATAAACAACACCCATGTAATTGGAGAATTTTTTGAAATTGTCAAAGACTTCATTTTGCTTCATCAACTTCATTTGCTTCATCAACTTTCATAGAAGCATCAGTCAAGAAATCAAATGACGTATTGCATTAGTCAAATCTGCTGCACGAATCTCTTTAAAGTATTGAAGTTCAAAGATGTCAGTTTGCGGATTAAGGGGCTCTTGGCCTAAGCAATGGTATTTTCAATAACCTCATGTGCATGCAAATGCTAGATGTTGTATAAGGAATATTGTGGAAGAATTGATGCATTTGAGTTATGGTGATGGAGGAGATTATTGAAAGTACCATGGACTGACAAAAGAACAAATCCATCTGTGTTGAAAGAAATACAGGCGAAGTGCTCTTTGGAAGCCAGGATGGCCAAACTTCATCTCTCATTCTTCGGACATATTATCAGGAGATACCAGTCCCGGAGACTGATACCACGTTTGGTAAAGTGGAGGGTCAGAAAAAAGAGGAAGACGCTCAATGAGATGTATTGTTGCAGTGACAGAAGCAGTGGGTTGAGTTATAGCAATGATTGTGAGGTTGAGCATGACTGGGTAGTTTTTTTTGTTTTGTTTTGTTTTCTGTGCATAGTGTCACTATGAGTCAGTGCTCACAGACAACAATAACAATGGTAAGGTATAATGAGAAGAGTTGTGAGACGACATCAAGAACAGCATACAGGAAGAATGCAAAAGAAAATTTAAAAACAGAAAGAAAAAAATGACCAAAATGGATGCCAGAAAAAACGCTGAAACTTGTTCTCCACCATGCTAAACAGACTGGAAGAAAGAGAAAATAAATGACCTGAACAGAAATTTTCAAAAGTCATTTTGAGAAGACAAAGCCACGTATTATAATGAAATGTGAAAAACTTGAAGTTAGAAAACCAAAAGTGAAGAACAAGCTCAGTATTCCTCTCATGAAAAAAAGAAAAACTGAAGAAAAAAAATTCAAACCGCAACTTGCAATATTGAACGCTTTATGGATTAAATGGTTTCATATTATGGTACTGTAAAATCAGCACTAGAATGCAAATTTTAGTCATTTAAACCCACCAGTTTCTCCTGAGAAAACCTGTACAGGTTCTCTGTGAGTTGTAATTGACTCAATGGCATTTAACAATAACAATAAATGGATAAAATATTTAATGGTTCAGAAAATATCAAAAGAAAATGGAAGGTATGCACAGAAAAAAAAAAAAGAAAGAAAAGAAAAGAAAAAAACAAAATCAGTGCTCTACCATTGCAAGAGGTTCCATATGAAGGAAAAAGTCCAACCAGTGCTGAACATATTAACAAAATCAAGGCTCCAGGAATTAATGGAATATAAATTGAAGTCCTTAAACAAATTGATGTAACACGGGAGGTGTTCCCACACATATGCCAAGAAATTTGGAAGACAACCTAATGGAAAAGTCCAATATTTATGCCATTCCAAAGACCTAAGGTAATACAGAAATACTCAAACAACATCATTCATATCATGTGCATGTAAATTTTTGCTGAAGATAATTCAAAAAT
>NW_006408853.1:2583347-2586216 GCF_000296735.1 Chrysochloris asiatica
ATATGCAGATGATACAACCTTGCTTGCTGAAAGTGAAGAGGGCTTAAAACTTTTACTGATGAATATCAAAGAGTAAAGCCTTCTGTATGGATTACATCTCAATGTAAAGAAAACAAAAATCCTCACCACTGGACCAATAAACAACATTCTTATCAATGGAGAAAAGTTTGAACTTGTCGAGGACTTCATTCTTCTTGGATCAACTATCAACACTCACTGAAGCAGCAGTCAAGGGATCAGACGACGTATTGCGTTAGGCAAATCTTCTGCACAGGAACTTTTTAAAGTGTTGAAGAACAAAGATGTTAGCTAAGGTGCACCTTACCCAAGCCATGGTATTTTCAATAACCTCATATGGATGTGAAAGCTGGACAGTGAGTAAGCAAGATTGTAGAAGAATTGATGCCTTTGAATTATGGTGTTGGAGGAGAATACTAAAAGTGCCATGGGCTGCCAAAAGAATCAATAGATCTGTTTGGAAGAAGTGCAGCCAGAGTGCTCCTTGGAGGCCAAGATGGCTAAACTTTGTCTCTCATACTTTGGACATATTGTCAGGAAGGAACAATCACTAAAGAAGGTTATCATCCTTGGTAAGATGGAGGGTCAGAGAAAAAGAGAAACTCCCCCAATGAGATGGATTGGCCAGGTGGCAGCATCGATGGACTCAAGTGTGGTAACAGTAGTGAGGTGGCCCAGGATCAGACATTGTTTTGCTCTGCTGTGCATAGATAGGGTCAATATGAGTTGGTACTGACTCGATGGCACCTAACAACAACGAAGTATTAACTGGTGCTCCTTGTAGGCGTGTGGATATTGTCCTATCTCAGACAGTGCTATGCTTCAAGACAGAACTTGATATGTTCTTTTTGATTATGAATGTGATGCTATTCTTCTTCAATCTGTCATTCTGGGTATAGTAAACCATTTAACTGTCAGATTAAAAACGTCCAATACCAGTCCATTTCAGCTCACTAATGTCTCGGATGCTCATGTTTGGCATTCTATTTCATTTTTGATAATTTCCAATTTTCCTAGATTCATACATTCTATGCTCTTATTATTAATGGATGTTTATCGTTGTTTCTGGATGTCTGGTGTGGAGCTTTAGGCTAAGCATAGGTCACAAAGTTAGTTTTGCATAGTCGGAGGTTGAAACTCACCAGTTACTCCTTAAAACCATATATTTAGTTACTATGAGTGGAACTGACTTGCCAGCACTTAACAACAACAGCTGAATCTCTCCATTTTGAGATGTGCCCCATCAGCAAATTAAGGTCCCCAAAGCTATACTCCATTCACATCATCACTGTCAACTCTACTTTGAGGAGGCAACTCTTTCTCAGTTGTATTTTGAGTGCTTTCCAACCTGAGTGGTTCATCTTCTGTTTCTATATCTGACAGTATTCTGGTGCTTTTCATCCTGTTTCAATATTCGGTTTTCTGGTGCTGACAGTATTCTACTTCTTTTCATAAGGTTTTCAGTGACTAAATATTTGGAAGTTGTCTGTCTTTACTCCTTCCTAACATGATATCCCTCTCCAGTGAATGATTCTTCCTGACAATATGTTCAAAGTATGAGAGATGAAGTCTGGCCATCCTTGCCTCCAAGGAGCACTCTGGCTGTACTTCTTCCAACACAGATCTGTTTATTCTTTTGGCATCCCATAGCAATTTCAGTATTCTCCTCCAACACCAAATCTGACCTTGAGAATCACAGCCTGAGCTACCAGAGCTTCTCATTATGTCCGTAGATAACTTAAATATTACAAGTCAAGGCTTAATTTTTTTCTTCAGTACCCTCTGCTTGACAAATTTTGAGCATATTATTCCCTTTTGATTTTCTAACTCCTCCTCATTTCTTCCATTTGCTTTAGCTACTATGTGCTGAAGAGCAAGTTTCAGAGTCTTCTGACATTCATTTTGGACTTTTCCTTCTTTCTTGTCTTCTTAATGACCTTTTACTTTCTTCTTGTATGTTGTTTTTGATGGTGTCCCTCAACTCTTCTGTTCTGTCTTTAGTGTCTGATACATCAAATCCATTTTTCAGTTTATCACTAAATTCAGAGGAATATATTAAAAGTCAGATTTTGGTTCATGTGGACTTGTTTAAATTTTCTTCATCTTCAGCCTGAACTTGCGTATGAGCAATTGTGGCCTACTCAACAGTCTGCCTCTGGACTTCTTTTGACTGACATTTAATATTCTGTGGTTTTCCACTAAAGTAGTCAATTTGATTTCTGTGTATTCCATCTGGTGATGTCCATGTGTTTTGTTATCTTTTATGTTATTTGATAAAGAGTTTTTCAATGAAAAAATAAATCATTGCTCTTACAAAATTTTATCATACAATCTACAGCATTGTTTCTATCACCAAGGCCATATTTTCCAACTACTGATCCTTCCTCCTTGTTCCCAACCTTTGCATTCCAATCACTAGTAATAATCAATATATCCTGATTGCTTGTTTGATCAATTTTAGAATGAACAATTTGGTAGAATTCTTCAATTCCATCATCACTGGCTATAGTGGTTGGTTAATTCATTTATATAATAGTGATATTAACTGATCTTCCTTGGAGGTAAATGTATATTATCCTATCACAGACTGCATGTACTTCAAGACAGATCTTGCTATGTTCTTTTTTATGATGAATGCAACAACATTTTCTTCAATTTGTTATTCCATCATAGCAAACCATGTGATTTTCATACTCAAATGGCCAATACTAGTCCATCTTAGCTCAGTAATACTAAGACACTGATGTTTATGTGCTCCATTTCATTTTTGACAATTTCTAATTTTCCTGGATTCATACTTTGAATGTTATATGTTGTGATTACTAATAGATATTTAAGGAGCTCTGGTAGC
>NW_006408853.1:2586316-2591058 GCF_000296735.1 Chrysochloris asiatica
TTATAGCAATGATTGTGAGGTTGAGCATGACTGGGTAGTTTTTTTTGTTTTGTTTTGTTTTCTGTGCATAGTGTCACTATGAGTCAGTGCTCACAGACAACAATAACAATGGTAAGGTATAATGAGAAGAGTTGTGAGACGACATCAAGAACAGCATACAGGAAGAATGCAAAAGAAAATTTAAAAACAGAAAGAAAAAAATGACCAAAATGGATGCCAGAAAAAACGCTGAAACTTGTTCTCCACCATGCTAAACAGACTGGAAGAAAGAGAAAATAAATGACCTGAACAGAAATTTTCAAAAGTCATTTTGAGAAGACAAAGCCACGTATTATAATGAAATGTGAAAAACTTGAAGTTAGAAAACCAAAAGTGAAGAACAAGCTCAGTATTCCTCTCATGAAAAAAAGAAAAACTGAAGAAAAAAAATTCAAACCGCAACTTGCAATATTGAACGCTTTATGGATTAAATGGTTTCATATTATGGTACTGTAAAATCAGCACTAGAATGCAAATTTTAGTCATTTAAACCCACCAGTTTCTCCTGAGAAAACCTGTACAGGTTCTCTGTGAGTTGTAATTGACTCAATGGCATTTAACAATAACAATAAATGGATAAAATATTTAATGGTTCAGAAAATATCAAAAGAAAATGGAAGGTATGCACAGAAAAAAAAAAAAGAAAGAAAAGAAAAGAAAAAAACAAAATCAGTGCTCTACCATTGCAAGAGGTTCCATATGAAGGAAAAAGTCCAACCAGTGCTGAACATATTAACAAAATCAAGGCTCCAGGAATTAATGGAATATAAATTGAAGTCCTTAAACAAATTGATGTAACACGGGAGGTGTTCCCACACATATGCCAAGAAATTTGGAAGACAACCTAATGGAAAAGTCCAATATTTATGCCATTCCAAAGACCTAAGGTAATACAGAAATACTCAAACAACATCATTCATATCATGTGCATGTAAATTTTTGCTGAAGATAATTCAAAAATCGTTGCAATAGTACATCAACAGGGAACTGCCAAAAAGTGGAGCTGGATTCGGAAGAAGACATGGAGCTAGGGATATAATTGCTGATGTCAGATGAATATAATTGCTGATGTCAGATGAATATAATTGCTGATGTCAGATGAATCTTGCCTGAAAACAGAGAATACCAGAAAGATGCTTCTTGTTTTTATGGCTCATGAGAAGCTATGGGTAACATTTTAAAGAATGGGTATTACAGAAGACTTGATTGTTCTCATGAGAAACATGTACATAGACCAAGAGGTAGTCATTAGAACAGAACAAGATTTCTTGACAAATTATAAATGGCAAAAAGATTGAAGTTATCAAATACTTCATTTTGCTTGGATCCACAATAATCACTAATACAAGCAATTGTCAAGAAATCAAACGATGTATTTCATTGGGAAAGTCTTCTGCACAAGGTATCTTTAAAGTGTTCAAGAGGTAAGATACAAGTTTGAGGACTAAGGGAAGCCTGAACCAACTCATGCCATGGTATTTTCAATAGTCTAATATTTATGTGAAAGTAAAACAGTGAAAAAGGAAGACCATAAAATAATTTATGCATTTGCGTTATGGTGTTAGAGAAAGATATTGAAAGTACCATGGACTTCCATAACAACAAACAAATTGGTGTTGGAAGGAAGTATAGCTAGAATGCTCCTTAGAATCTAGCATGGCAAAATTTCATCACTAATACTTTGGACATATAATCAGGACAGGCCAGTGCCTGTAGAAGTATATCATGCTTGGTAAAATTGGAGTGTCAACATATAAAAGGAAGGGCCACAACAAAATGGATTGCCATAGTGGCAGCAGCAATGGGCTCAAGTTCAATCTTCAACAGTTGTTGAAGATAGCCCAGGACCAGGTAGTGTTTCTTTCTCTTGTGTTTAGGATCATTATGAGTTAGAATTGACTTGTAAGTACCTAAAAACAACATTAGGTAAGGTAACACTTTTGTTGTTATTGTTAAGTGTTGTCAGTCAGTTCTGACTCATAGTAACCTTATACTGGGTTTCTGAGGAACAGCTTGTAGATTTGAACCACCAGCCTTGTGGTTCACACTGACCTTTTGGTCCAGTGTTTATCCTACAGAGCCACACCAAGAGTCTAACATAATATTACACATTCCATTTTCTTTTCCAATGAAACATTTTTTAATAGTTTTCACTCAGATTCAGTGTCAAGCATACTACATTTCTCAAGTGCATTTTTTATTCCTCTACCGTTAGAATCAATTTATTCTCCAGTTGAAACTTTTTAACAACTTCTGTCAATTTATATATCTATAAAGGAGAAGATGTCAATATCCATTTAACCAACTCCATCTTCATCTCAAGCTGCTTTTGAGAAGTGGAAAAATACATGTTGTCTGCGATATCAATATAAAATCTGCTGCTTTCTGAAATTTGGGTAGATTTTATTAAAATTTTACTGGAAGGCAGGAAAATACAATGGAAAGAGATGAAATTATATTTTCCATATTTCTTGAAATATTCCCTGGTATATAAAACTTTGTACATTTCCCAAAATGCCTCTAAATAATCAACATAAATTCTAAAACTTATTGTTATTTGATGTCATTTACTCATTTATGACCCACTTGTATAACAGAAAAAAACACTGCCTGGTCCTCCAATCTCATAATTTTTGCTGTTTTGAGGTCAGTGGCATACGAGGTTTGGTGTCATTCAGTTCAGTAACTCACAATATCCACATCCCTGTGTAGGTGAGCCAGTATGGTGAATACTACCACCCCTGGTGGGCCGAGTAGCCTGGCTCAGCCCACAAAGTGCTCAATTTCTAATCACTGTTGCCCTATCTCTCCCAGCCTCACCTAACATGCCTGCCTAAAGATCCTCCATTGCTGCATAGGCCAAAACAAAGGCTCTCCACTTAGCCCAATGGCAAAATGGCACCTCTCACTGTCACATAATGGAAAAGTGATAAGCTATCAAATTAGAGTGGGTGATTGAGGGTAGGCAATGATGTGTTGCTACATATTGCACTAAATAACAGGTGACAAAACCCCTAGTAATACCATTGTTTTGGTGGCTTGTTTTCTGGCTTACAGCCAGCTCATTGCTGCTGCAATGACCATTGCTGACACTCTAACAAACACTGGGGTCATTTCATTGTTCCCACTTTTGTCAATGACAAGAATTATTGTCTGCAACCCACACAATCCTCCAGTGACTCTACAGTTTAAGCCTTTTATTGCAGCTACTGTGTGAACCCATTGCAATAAGTGCCTTCCTCTATCTCAATGACCCTCTACTTTACCAAGCATGATTTCTATTCTAGGAGCAGGTCTCTCTTTATAGTATGTCAAAAGTATATGAGATGGGTCCCACTTTACTTCCTTCTTAGGAGCATTCTGGTTATACGTCTCCTAAAACAGATTTGTTAATTCTGTTTTTAGATGCCGTCTAAAACAACGGCTGTTGTTGTTAGATGCCGTCAAGTCAGTACTGACTCATAGTGACCCTATGCAAAACAAAACAAAACACAGCCTGGTCCTGTGCCATCCTCACAATCATTGCTACATTTGAGCAAATCCCTGCTGCCACTGTGCCAATCCATATTGGTGGTCTTCCTCTTTTTGTCCAACTCTCCATTTTAATAAGCATGATGTCCTTATCCAGAGATTAGACCTTCCTAACAATAGGTCCAAAGTATAAGAGAGGAAGTCTGGCCATTCTGGCTTACAGTGAGCATTGTATCTATATGTCTTTTAACAAAGATCAGTTTGTTCTTTTGGCAGTCCGTGGTGGTGGTGGTAGTGGTTATGTGCCATGGAGTTGGAGCCGACTCATAGCGACCCTGTACACAGTTTCCGAGGCTGTAAATCTTCACGGGAGCAGAAAGCCACATCTTTCTCCCATGGAACAGCTGGTAGCTTAGGACTGCTGACCTTGCGGTTTGCAGCCCGATTCGTAACCACTACGCTAGTTTTTGCAGTCCATGGTACCTTTAATATTCTCTTCTAACACCACAGGTCAAATGCATCAATTCTTCTATGGTCTTCCTTATTTGATGCACATGAGGTTACTGAAAATACCATGGCTTGAGTCAGGAGCATCTGAGTCCTCAAACTGACATCTTTGATCTTCAAAACATAAAGATGTCTTGGGTAGAATTGCATAATATAATGTATGGTTAGATTTCTTGGTTGCTGTTCCATTAGTATTAATAGTTGATGTGAGCAAAAGGTAGTTTTTGGCAACTTTAATCTTTTCTCCATTTATATGGAGATAATGAATAACAGGCACAAAGTAATCATAAATTTACTTGTGGTAAGAAATAAAGTAACTTTTTTTATGTTTTTTTTTTCCACAAATTTGTTGTTATTGTTGTTGTAAGGTCCTATTGAGTCAGTACCGAACCACAGCGATCTTATGCACAGCAGAATGAAACACTGTCAGATCCTAGGCCAACCTGAATACTGTTGCCATACTTGCGTCCATTGATGCTGCCACTTGGCCAATTCATCTCATTGGGGGTCTTCCTCTTTTTCTCTGACCCACCACCTTACAAATCAAGATATCCTTCTCCAGTGACTTGTCCCTTCTGACAACATGTCCAAAGTATGATAGACGAAGTTTGACCATCTTGGTCTCCAAGGAGTACCCTAACTGCACTTCTTCTAACACACATCTGTTGGCTTTTTTGGCAGTCCAAGGCACTTTCAATATTCTCCTCAAATACCATAATGCAAAA
>NW_006408853.1:2600042-2603227 GCF_000296735.1 Chrysochloris asiatica
AGTCATCTTTAATCAGACTGACTTTGCACTAGACTACTACAGAATTGACTTTTCTTCCAAAAGTTGCTGCATAATGCCTTCTTATATTTCTTTCAGTTGGAGTCCTAGTGTAGCACTATCAGAGAAGCTCTGGACTTCTAGCAACAGGTTTGGTGATTCAAACCCACCTGCCACTCATTGGAAACCCTATGCAGGGTCACTTGGAGTCAGAACTGACTTGATAGTACTTAGCAACAACAACAACAACAACATTTTTGCTATTATCGAGACTTGATAGCAATTAAAAAAAGAATAAACACATACACATACACACTTGGTCAGTTGGCATTTTTCGTCTCAACTATTTATTTTGAAATAATGGTATATTCATCTTTTTGTTGTTAATTGCTGTTGAGTTGGTTTTGACTCATAAAGACATAGTATTGGTTTGCTCAGGTATGAGTGGTTTGTTTGAACTGCTGACCTTGTGCTTCAAACAAACCTTGCAGTCCTGTGCTTATCCTATCATGCCACACCATGAGTCCTAAAGGTTTATAGGAAATTTCAAAGATAGAGCATAGAAGTCCAGTGTACCCTTCCCCTTCCCTTCATATTTATGTCTACATAGCTATAGTATAATATCAACAAGTATAGAATACTATAATAGTAACAATGTCCCATTGTTGTAACACATGTGTAGCTTCTTGTACATTTTATCACAGATTCCGATTCCTATAACAACTGCCTGGAATCATGCTATTCCATCAACACAAAGCTTTCTCAGATTCTATGTCTTCATAGTAACACCTACCACCTTTCCTCACTCTTTTCCCAATACCCCTACCATCACTAATATGAACTACAAAATACAAGTGCAAAATTTAAATGCTTCAAAAACAGAACAAAAAAGAACATAGAAAATAAAATGCCAAATAAACCTATAACATAAATTTATTAGTCACTTGGATCTTATTCCTAAATGTTAAAGGGGTTTTTCCTTGAAAAAAATAAAATAATACTTATTTTAAATAAAAGAAATGAAAATATTATGTTTGCTTCTTCTGTTAATTGTAAATGTCAAGATTTATCTCCTCTGAAGAATTTTGTTTAAAACTAATCAGCATATGTAAAAAGAAGTTTCTACATTATTTTTTAAAAAGATTATAAAAAGAGACCACATCTAAAATGATTTCCATGCAATTAAATTGTGTGAATTTCATTGACAAAAATTTTATACAAAATCAGTGAGAATTTTGCTATTTATATAAATGTCTTTATATTTTGTTGATGAAGAATGACAACATTCTGGGTATTTATATTGCTGTTGTAAAGTGCCATTAGTCAATTCTGACTCATAGCAACCCTGACTAAGATTTCCTAGAAGCAACTGGTGATATTTATATAAAAGCATGCAATATGTTCTTTTAACTGAATAAATGCATTAGATTTAATTTCTTTGTTGTTGTTTCTTTATTTAACCATACTATTGAAATTCTACAGAACCTTCTTCAGTTACTATAATAGTAATTCACACCCTTCTGAAATATCCTCCCAGTCCTTCAGGGCTTCCCCACTTTGTGACTTGCTTTGACTACAAGGACATCAAAGGCATTATTTGAGTAGACTTCCTAAGTTGCTTACATATTGAGGCTTCCCCAATTAGAAATAAATATCCACATCAAAAAATCTAGTTTCATCTACCTATATTTGCATGAAGTGAAGAAGAAAAATTGAATAGACGTATATAAAAAAAGAAGAAATTGATCAGGTCATCAAAGAACTCCTAACCAAAAAAAATCCAGGTCCAGAAGCTTCAGTGTTGAGTTTTACCAAACATTCAGGGATGAGCTGTCACCAATTCTACTCAAATTATTTCAGAATATAAAAAAGGATGGAAAACCTTCTAATATATACTATGAAGCAAGCATAATCCTAGTACCAAAACCAGGGAATAACTTCACTAAGAAAGAAAATTATAGACCAATATCTCTCATGAACATAGAAGCAAAAATCCTCAACAAAATCCAGCACCAAATTAAAAAAATAATACATCATGACCAAATGGGATTCTTACCAGAGATGCAAGAATGTTTCAGTATTAGAAAAACAATTAATGTAATCCACCATATAACTTTTAAAAAGGAAAAGAACCCCATAATCATATCAGTTGCTGCAAAAAAAAGCATTTGACAAAATCCAACATGCATTCCTGATAATAACATTCAACAAAGTAGGAATTGAAGGGAAATTCCTCAACATAATTAAGAGCATATATACAAAACCAACAACCAACATCAATGCCAAAGGAGAGAAAATAGAAGTCTTCCCTTTGCAATCAGGCACCAGACAAGGATGTCCTTTGTCACCACTCCTATTCAATATTGGGTTGGAAGACTTAGCCAGAGTTATAAGTCAACATAGGGAAATTGAAGGCATCCAAAATGACAAAGAGGAAGTAAAACTCTTTCTATTTGCAAATGATATGGTTGTATACACAGAAAACCCCACAGACTCAGCAAAATAACTACTAGAACTCATTGGAAGATTCAGCAATGTGCAGGGTACAAGATCAACATGCAGAAATCAGTTGGATTCACCTATACTAATAATGACAGCACTGAAAAGTAAATTAGGAAAGCAATACCATTCACAATAGCTACCCAAAGATTAAATATTTAGGAATTAATTTAGCCAGAGAAACAAAAGACCTATACAAAGAAATCTACAAAACACTACTACAAGAAAATATAAGTGACTTACAAAAATGCAAGACTGTGTCATGCTCTTGGATAGGAAGACTTAACATTGTGAAAATGCCAATACTACCGAAAGCAATATACAGCTACAACACAATTCCAATCCAGATTCCAATGAAAACCTTTAAAGAGATGGGAAAAAAGAGTACAAACTTTATATGGAAAAGAAAGAGACTCAGCATAAGCAAAGCATTGCTTAAGAAGAAGAAGTTTGGAAACCTCACACACCCTGATTTCAAAATTTACTACAAGTATACAGTGGTCAAAACAGCCTGGTACTGGTACAATGAAAGATACATAGATCAATGGAATAGAATTTTGAATCCAGAAATTAACCCCTCCATGTAATGATCTTTGACAAAGTGCAAAAGTACCTTATGTGGGTAGGAGATAAGTCTCGTCCATAGATGGTGCTAGCAGAACAAGAAATTGATATGCCAAAGATTGAAA
>NW_006408853.1:2603970-2604660 GCF_000296735.1 Chrysochloris asiatica
TACAAACTGACAGACGAGTGGTGGTTTCTGCACTCAAATATTCTTCAACAATAAATGCACTTAATTTTTGGTGCTGAGACTGTATATTCCTTCCATCTCCTTTTGATGTTTTCTGCACCATTTAATATTTTGCCTATAGAATGCTTCAATATTGCAAGTCAAAGCTTGAATTTTTTCTTTAGTTCCCTCAACTTGAGAAATGCTGAGACCTTTCTTCCCTTTTGGTTTTCTAACTCCAGGTCCTTTCACATTTTGTTTTAATATTTAACTTTGTCCTCCAAATCTCACCTTTGAAACTTTGTATTAATCTCCTTTACCTCCTCATTTCTTCCATTAGCTTGAGTATCTCTACACTGGAGAGGAAGCTTAAGAATGTTTTCAGACATCCATCTTGATCTTTTCATCCTTTCTTATTTTTGTAAAGGCCTTTTTCTTTCTTCCCGTATGATGTCATTGATGCCATCCCACATTTTTTCTGGCTTCAGTTGTTAGTGTCAAGTCATCAAATCTGTTCTTCAGATGATCTCTAAATTCAGGGTCATATTTTGGCTCTCATATACTATTTTAATTTTATTCAGCTTCAGCCTGAACTTGCATATTAGCAATTGATGATCTGTTCCACAGTTTACCCTGGCCTTGTTTTGGTTGATGATATGGAGCTTTTCCACTGTCTCTTTCCACAGACGTAGT
>NW_006408853.1:2621829-2623117 GCF_000296735.1 Chrysochloris asiatica
GAAGGCTGTGCTCTTTGATCTTCATAATTAAATGTTTCAAGTCCTCTTTGCTTTCAGCAAGCATCTCAGACCATAATACTATAAAATTTGAAATCAACAATAGGAAACTCAAGTAAATAATGTCAAATACAATAAAATTATATAACAACCTGCTTAAAAGCTACTGGGTGGTATAAGAAATAAAATGTGAAGTCACGAAGTTCCTAGAAATACATGAGAATGAAAAACACAATGTACCCAAATCTTTGGGACACACAGCATAAGCAGTGCTGAAAGGCAATTTGTTGTGATAAATGCACACATCCAAATAGAAGATAGAACCCAAATAAACAAATTTACAAAACATCTACAACAACTGGAAACCAATGAGCAAACTAAATATACAGTCACCAAAAGAAAATAAATAATAAAGATTATAGCAGAAAAAAAAACAAAAAAACAAAAACAAGATAGAAAAGCTATAGAAAAAATCAACTGGACAAGAAGCTGAGAAATACTATTAAGCTGCTTATGTTCTGAATACTGGTTTCCTTTGCCTACTATTGTAAAATAAACACTTGAGTGGAATAGAAAGAAATATCAGAAACATGATTACATAAAGCTTGTAAGCCCATCTTCAGTCTAAAACAGATTGGACTATCTAAAAAGGGTTCTAAAACTTATAGAGTGAAATAGGCTTCTTGAGGAGTCTTTCTAGTATATAGGACTTTAGGTGGAATCATGAATACCATCCAGAACTTCTGAGGGGACATTCTTACTGAAAGGACAAGCAGACCAGCCTGGAGCAGCTAGAGGAACAGAAGATACTTCTTGAAAGGAAGACTAGCAGGAAATAACAAAAACAAAAATGGTAGTCTAATTGACAACTTCAAGAACAAGCAAGTTTTTCACTGGGAAGTCATCAAGGCAAGTAATCAATGGAAACACATGAGCAAACATGTAAGCTTGCTGGCGATCACGTTGATCTACTGGTGAGTGGAAGAGGGAGAAAGGCAGCAATAAAGATATGGACTGAGTTCGACTACATTCTATAGACTCCTTTCAACCTGGAGATGAGAGAGAGATAAGAAACGACTGCTTATTCTGAATTGTGGTGAGACCTGGGTACTCCTGAGCCCATGTACAACGACATAGCCATGGAAGTATAGAGCTGAGAGTGAATTATTTAGCTGATATGAAGTGAGGGGAGATGCACAAGAACACACAAACTTGTAGATAGCACCCATTTGACCTAGCTTAGATGGCTTGACATTCAGAACTCGACTACAGGAAGATTAAAAAAAAAAAA
>NW_006408853.1:2623947-2626495 GCF_000296735.1 Chrysochloris asiatica
AAAAAAAATGCTTTATTGTGAATTATGTCATAGTTTACATGGGAGAAGAATAGCTTCACATTGATCCCATCATATATCATTTCCTTGCCATGGTTACAATCCCCTCCATGCATTATGCCCTGCAAGGCTGCCCCCTGGTCTTCAGCACACAGCCCCTCTCTCTCTCCGGGTCCGAAGTCACCAGCCTCTTCATCTCTCCACATCATCGTCTCTGCCTCTATCTCTGGCATCACTGCTTCTCTAGATAGGGTTCCATTCTCCCTTGATGGTCCCAGGGACCTCCGCTCCTAGACTACAAAGTTAATCACTCCCCTCCTTTTGCCACAAAACGTATACCTTTACATTTCCAACCCTCACAGTGAGTCTTGATAACAATTATTCACTATTGTATCTCAAGAGACCTATCCGCATCTCCTTTCATCAGGCCCGCCTAGACAGATTGGACACTACTCTGTGGAGATTTTACCTTCCTCCACACCCTCTGGATCTAGGTTCTCTCTTGAAAGCTTGTAAGCCAGTCACTTCTTGCCTCTGTCACCTCCCCCCCACCCCATTCTTGGTAGCCAATGTTCAAGTTGCCCATCCCTGTCCTTTCAGTGTATGGAGGGGGTGGGAATGATCCTTGCTGTAAAGATTTTTTTCCTCTTTTGAGTTACTGCATCCATAGGTGTAAGTCAAGTTCATCAAATTGTATCAGATTATTCTGTTTTTCCTCTTCTTTCTTCTTCTAGTTAAACTCTGATCATCCAGTCATTGAAGCCAGGTCAAGTGGGAATTCTCTGCAAGTTTGGGTGTACTTATGCATGTGCCCTGTCTTCTTATCAGCTGGACAATTCACTCTCTCCACTCTAGTCCTCTGTGGCTATGTCACTGACTCTGGGTCCAAGAGTCCATTGGTCTTGCCACACTGCTGGCCAACCAGGTCTTCAGTTGGGTTCATAGAAGTCTATTGAAATTTGCAGGGCTTAGAAGCAAATAATTTTGAATGATGATGCACAGAGGAGATTGTAATCATTGCAACAAAATGAGTTCAAAACCAGTGTTCTCCCATGTAAACTATCACTCAATTCACAATAAAAACTTTAAAATAAAAACAGATTATAGTTTGTCTTTTTCATAGTAAAAGACACTGTAATTTTCAGAGAGATCCAATTTTCCTTTTTTGTCATTAGTTTAATTTCTGTTCCCTAGTCCTCAGTTTGAGTACTAACGTATGCCTAACCCATGCCATGATATTTTCAATAGCCTCATATGCATGTGACAGTTGGATAAGAATAAGGAAGACCATAGAAGAATTGATGTAATTGAGTTATGAGGCTGGAGAAGAATGTTAAATGTACTGTGGACTATAAGAAGAACCAACAACTCTGTGTTGGAAGAAATATAGCTAGCATGCTCCTTCACTGCTAGGATAGTGAGATTTTGTCTCTTATATTTCAGACATAGTATCAGGAGGAACCAGTCTCTGGGGAAGAACATCATGCTTGGTAAAATTGAGGGTCAGCACAAAAGAAGACTCTCAAAAAAGATGGATTGGCACAGTGGCAGCAGCAATCGACTGGAAACCTAACAAAGATTGTGAGGATCACACAGAATCAGGCAGTATTTCCTTCTGTTGTGCATAAGGTCACTATGAGTTGGAAGTGACTTGACAGCACCTAACAACAACAACATTCCTGTTGCTTTCATTTCATCCTAACATTAGAAATTCCATAGTTTGTTGTAGAAGTAGTAACAACTGTTTAATATGGAGTTTTAAAGACATTGATTGCATTATAATAATAGACCAGAAATTGTGGGAGATACAAAAAGAAAATGTAACAGATTGTCCCTGATTGACACAAAACTCAAGTAAAATTACATGAGGGTAAAAAAAAAGGACTACTATGGGGATTTCAGTTTATACATGCATAGATTTATTACAAATAAACTGCTTAAACATGTCTCTGCAAGCAGAGGATGGCTGCAATTAGTTTGTCTCATTTATACACTTCTCTTAGTCTTAGTGTGCCTTCAGAAAAAAAAAAAAAAGTACAATAAATACAGTGATTTCTGAGGGAATCCACTGAGCCAGTTAAATTCAAGGCAGAAAAGTCAGTTTACCCAAAGGAATAACCTTGGTAGACTTCCTGAAAGTTAATAGGAATATTGCTGGGACTTATTATGAAGAAATTTTAAGAAATATAGAAACGGTATTGTGACAGAAGCCAGGAAAATTGTATTAATTATATTTTATTCACAACAGTGCACTTACTCATTCTTCAAGGGTAGCAAGGACTGTCATATGAGAACTGTGTGGGGAAATCTTATCGAATCCACTCATAGGCCCTGCTCTTGTTCCTTGATAGTTCTTTTCATTACCCAAACTCAAAGAAAATTTAGAATGAACACAAACTGACTCCCTCAAGGATGCCAAAACTTCTATTTTGATATAGTATAAATTGAAGATCCCAGAATTCTTTGTTGTTGTTAAGTGCTGTTGAGTCAATTCTGACCCATAGCAACCCAGTATAGGATTTCCAAGGAACAGCTGGTGAGTTTGAACCAC
>NW_006408853.1:2631120-2637665 GCF_000296735.1 Chrysochloris asiatica
AAAATTATGGAGCACAGTTCTACTTTGATACACAAGAGAATCAATTCAGTGGTTTGCAGTAAGTGTGTACATTGTATTTAACAATTATTTTCATCATTATTTTACTTACTTTTTAATTTTACAATTGAAATATTTAAATATACTGTAGTCTCTAAAACTGCATTTAAAATGAATTGTTACTTTCTTCAATTTATTCAAGCTTTTCCCATGAGCAATAACATACTATTAGATTTATTGGTGAACTGTGGATATGTCATTACACTTAAAACAGTAAGTCAAGTGCCCTTAAACTCAATTTGGAAATGTCATGCATTTTATATAAAAGTGTATTTTATCTAAAATAACTGGTATCAGAATGCTCATATTTTTAATATGCCATATTCTGTATAATATAAAGTATTAAGAGAACTTGTGTACATATGGGGTTTATTAGTGGAGATAGAAGCAAACTGGAATACAAAACCAGGATAACTGAAGCAAAATAACATTACTAGGAATCAGTCGAGGGAACCATGCAACTCCAAGAGGGATTCCAATGGCAGAGATCATCAGGGAGTAGTGGACAGGAGCCAAAGTGCATGAGGGGACTTCAAAAAGTTATTGGAAAAGTTATATTATCTTTCATTTCCATTTCTATATTAATGTATTGAAACCCCTTCATACAGAAGTCGGAATCCAGGTGTGGTGCTGTGGGTTAATGCACTGGATTGCAAAGTCTTTTTGAACCACAAGCCTAATGGTTCAAGCTCACCAGTTGCTCATTGGAAAATGTATACAGGGCCGCTGTGGGTTGGATCCAGTTCGATGACACTTAACAACAACATATAGAAATCAGTGGCATACCATCGATTCATAAGGCCAATCTTAAATCACAGACTGAATAGTGTCCAGTAAACATAGGTATCAACTGGTCTGGATAACGATTCTAAGTGGTTTGGCCATTTTGTAATATATAGTCATCCCCTATGATGAGATCTGATGTGATCAGCCAACCACTTGTAAGAGACTTAGGGTTCTTAATGCCAAAAAAACTGTAACTTTAAACATAGGCAATTATAAAAATTGGTGATCTTAGAGTATTTCCCCTTCATTTCAGGACAATTAAAACTAATTCTTCACAGGTCCACTTGTCTTACGGAAAAGTTGTATCCATCCTTACAAGTTGTTATATGGGCATTTTAGAACATTCGGAAATTTCCACTCTTGTTACCTGTACCCTTCTTCTGCCTACATGCCTGGTATTTTCCTTCCATTAATGGATACATTTAATAAATGAATAACACAAGTGTCTGTCTCAAGAACACAGAAGGTTACACTAAAATATTTATTTATTTTGTTGCTAAACAACCAGACAAGCCCTCTGTTTCTGGTAAGCACTTCACAAATTTACTGTCACCATTGGACATAAAATGTATCAGAATTGATTATTTTACTTTTAACACCAAGGTTATCCATTTGAAGGGTTACATAAAGATTAAATGACAGCAGGGGTAAGGACCTTTTCTTTCATGTCTTGGTCTAGTGCTCCTTTGGCTTTTTCTGACAGACTCATTACTTTGAAACATTAATTGATTCTTTTGAAATTGATGCCTAAACAGAAGTCCAGGATGAATTTTATTCCCGATATTATTGCAATTCAAATAGCAATATGTACTTCTTTTCTATGGGGGTGGGGGGAGAATGACAGGAAAGAAAGAAATTGTAAACAGGTGAAATTATACTTAAAGTGAAATTATAGGTAGGGTGTATTGAGAAAGCTGGAAACTAGGAAACAACAACAACAAAATCAATCAAATTCAATAGCTAGTTAGAGAACCTTAGATAAAACATTTAACCTTCCAGAGTCTCAGTTTTCATATTTATAAGAAAATTTGTACTAGACTCTTCCAGGTGAAAATTATTTTATTTACCTTCATGCATTTCTAAACCTCTTAAATTAATACTTGCTTTGAGGATGAAAACTGAAAATGAAATTTAGGGTTTTTGTTTTTGTTTTGTTTTGTTTTGTTTCTTTTCTCCACTGGCTTGTTTACAATGGTACAAAGAAACAATTTTATTCCCAACAGATAAATAGCAATTGGTACAGATAAGAGTGGAATTGAAGAAGTCTTACTTTAGATATATGACTTTATTACAAGAAACTTGTCCTGTGCCTGGCCTCATTCAGCTTTTTCAATTTCAAATAATTAGAAAATTTCAATTATAGCTATAATAAAGAAAATTATTTATTCTTACAGTTGGAAGATCATCTTAAAATTCTGATATTGCTAACATTCATATATTTGAGAATCATAAGGAAAAGAGTTACATACAGAAATGTTTATTTTGTCAGAACACTATGCACATTGCTTCCAAATTGGATAACCTCCTTCTTATTTGAACAGTACTCATTCAATGTTCATTTGGTGGTATTTACTGTTATGTTTGTTTGTGTTTTAACTTTTTGGTTGTTATTTTTTTGGAGGAGAATAGATTCTTTTGCATTAATTTAGAAATCTAATTTAGAGATCCTACATTAAGGTCACAACTAACTACAGAATCTGCCGAATAAAGAGATGATCATCTCTGGACATGTCCAGAAACAATATAAAGTTACTGAGACAAATAATCTGGAGGTAGACCTATACTCCATATTGGAAGGAGGGTGGACTTTGGAAATGCCTAAGAATGAATTCAGAAATATGATCATAAAATGTATCAAAACACTTTACAGAGATGTTGAGAAAACTAAGGAAGAAATAAGGAAAGCATTATAGGAAAAATCAAGTAAGATGGATACAGCATTGGAAACAATTCAAAACCTACAGAAAGAGGTTCAAACGATTAATGACACAATATCAGAAATAAACACTACATTTAAAGGGCAAAGGAGTAAAATTGAAGAGATGGAAACCAGAACCAGTAAAGTGGAAGACAAATCTCTCAATAGTACTAAGATAGAAGAGAAGCAGAAAAAATGATAAAACAAAACTGAAGAATGTCTAAGATTCATGTTGGAAAACATGAAGAGGAATAACTTAAGAATTATTGCCATTCTGGAACAGGGAGAATCACACAATTTCACAGAGGAGATATTTGAAGAACTGCTGGAAGAAAATTTCCCTAACATCTTGAAAAGAGAAAAGATAAGTATTCAAGAAGCTCAATGAAACACAGGAAGGACAGATCCCAAAAGAAAATCAACAAGTCTTATAATAGTCAAGCTCTCCAAAATCAAAGATAAGGAGAGAATGTTAAAAGCAGATAGGGAAAAGAAAATGTTACACGCAAAGGAAAGCAAGTCATATTAAGCTCAGATCTCTTAGCAGAAACCATGTAGGCAACAAGGCAATGGGAAAACATATATAAAACTCTGAACAAAAACAATTGTCAACAAATAATCCTCTACCCAGAAAATCTGTCAATCAAATACCATGTAATCAAAGCATTCCAGGATTAACAGAAGCTAAGGGATTTTGCCAAAGCCAACTCTGTGATGAAAAACATCCTAAAGGGAGTTCTGTGGACTGAGAACCAGCAAGAACAGACAATAACCAGAGACTGACATATGTGACAGCACCACCCAGAACTCAATTGACAAATGGAAGAGTTGAGAACAGAACAAAATTATAAAAACAAATTTAGGGGATCTGAGAGGACAGTCTATAATCAAAACAATTACAATGTGAAAGAAGGTAAACACATAGGAACAGAGAACTAGGTGGTGAGTAGACCAAGTAGATTACAAGATAAAGTAGTCTGTCTTAAGTGGATAAAAATGTTGGTAGAATGTAAGGCAACCTAAAAGAAAATTAATACTTCAAACATATCAAGAAAATGAAAATCCAGGAACATGGAAATATTAAAATTATGATGAAACTGAAAGAACACACAAAAACATAAACTCCACACAGGAAGACATGCAGAAAAAAGAAAATAGCAACACCACAAAAAAACAAACAAACAAACAAACAAAAAAAAAACCATATGAGAGCAATTAATTCATACCTATCTATAATTACACTGAATGTAAACATATTAAATGTATCAGTTAAGAGATGGAGAGTGACAGAATGGATAAGAAAACAAGACTCTTCAATATGCTGTCTGTAAGAGACACACCTTACACACAAAGACAAAAACAGACTAAAAGTAAAAGGGTGGAAAAATATATACCAATCTAATTGCAATAAAAACAAGTAGGAGTGGCAATACTAATCCCTGATAAAATAAACTTTAAGGCAATCCCAGTATAATAAATAAAGATGCATATTAGCTCATTATTAAAGGACAACTGAACAAGAAGACATAACCATAATAAATATTTATGCTTCCAATGACAGAGCTCCAAAATATATAAAGCAAACTTTAACAGATTTGAAAAAAGAAATAGACAAATCTACAAAGATAGTGGGAAATTTCAATACACCACTCTGGAAAATGGGTAGAACAGTCAGAAAGAAGCTCAACAAAGACACAGAGGAACTAAATAACACAATAGACAACTGGACCTCATAGATGCATTCAACCCAACAACAGCACAATACACATTCTTTTCCAGTGCACAAAGAACATTCTCCATAATAGACCATGTGGTAGCCCACATAACAAGCTTCAATAAGTTTACAAACATCAAAATACTACAAAACATATTTTCAGACCACAATGCTATAAAATTACAAGTCAACAATATGAAGACCAAAGAAATAAAGTCAAACACATGGAAATTGAATAACACCCTGTTGAAAAGTGACTGGGTAGTAGAAAAAATGAAACATGAATTTGCAAAGTTCCTAGAAACATGACAACGAAAGCACAACATGCCGTAATCTTTGGGACACGGCAAAAGTAGTGCTGAGAGGACAGTTTATAGCAATAAATGCACACATTCAAAAAAGGAGAAATAAACAAAATCAGCACATTAGCACAATATCTCCAACAACTAGAAACAGACCAGCAAAGTACACCTACATTCAACAGAGAAAGGCAATAATAAAGATTAGAGCGGAAATAAATGAAATAGAAAACAGAAAAACTATAGAAAGCATAAACAGGACAAGAAGCTGGTTCTTTGAAAGAATTAATAAAATCGACAAACTATTGGCAAACCTAACAAAATTACAGAGGGAAAAGACACGAATAACATGAATAATAAACCATATGGTTGATATCACAATGGCACCGATAGAACTAAAAAAGATAATAACAGAATATTATTCAGAGTTGTACTCTAATAAATTTGAAAATCTAGATGAGATGGGTATGTTTTTAGAAAAGCACAACCTACCTAAACTTACAAAGAGTGAAGTAGAAAACTTAAAATGACCTATTACAAAGGAAGAAATTGACCAGATCATCCAAAAACTCCCAACCAAAAGAGTCCAGATACAGATGGCCTCACTGGTAAGATTTACCAAACATTCAAGGAAGAGTTTTTACCAATTCTACACAAATTATTCCAGAATATTGAAGAGGATGGAAAGCTCCCTAATACATTCCATAAAGCAAGCATAACCCTCATATCAAAATGAGGGAAGGACAACACTAAGAAAGAAAATTAGAGACCAATATCCCTCATGAACATAGATGCGAAAATTCTCAACAAAAGCCAAGCCAACAGAATTCAACAACACATCAAAAAACAAAACAAAACAAAACAAAAAAAACAACAAAAAAAAATACCACAATGACAAATTGGGATTCATAACAGGGATGCAAGGATGGTTTAACATTATGAAAACAATCAATGAAATCCATCATATAAATAGAAAAAGGAAAAGAACCACATGATCCTTTCAATTGATGCAGAAAAGGCATTTGACAAAATCCAACATTCATTTCTAATAAAAACACTCAACAAATTAGAAATTGAAGAAATATATACAAAAAAAAAAAAAAAAACAGCCTACATCACTCTCAATGGAGAGAAACTGAAAATGTTCCCCTTGTGAACAGGTACCAGGCAAGGAAGTCTTTATCACCACTCCTATTCATATTGAGTTGGAAGCCTTAGCCAGAGCTATAAGGCAAGATAGGGAAATTAAAGCCACCAAAATTAGCAAAGAGGAAGTAAAGCTCTCTCTATTTGCAGATTATATGATCTTATACATAGAAAACCCCAAAGACTCAGCAAAAAAAATCTACTGGAACTCATTGGAAGATTCAGCAAAGTTGCAGGGTACAAGATCAACATACAAAACAGTTGGATTTTTCTATACTAATAATGACAATGCTGAAAAGGAAAGCAATAACATTTACAATAGCAATCCAAAGAATAAGATATTTAGGAATAAATGTAACCAGAGAAACAAATGACCTATACAAAGACAACTACAAACCACTACTACAAGAAACCAAAAGAGACTTAAAAAAATGGAAGAACATACCATGCTCCTAAATAGGAAGACAAAACATTGTGAAAATGTTAATACTACCCAAAGAAATCTACACATATAACACAATCCAAATCCAGATTCCAATGATTTCCTTTAGAGAGTGTTGGGGACCTGCCTTGACATAGGGGTTCGTTTCACGAGGAGAGGATACCTGATGGCGATTGCAATATA
>NW_006408853.1:2638295-2640988 GCF_000296735.1 Chrysochloris asiatica
CTGAATATTAAGATGAAAGCAATTTGCCATTAACTGCCAGTGGCCTCATTTGTTACACTCGGCCCTAGAGGGCCTCGAACCTCTTACACGGTATGCAACAAGAGAGAAAGGAAAAACAATTACAAACTATATGACAGTGTAGAGACCCATGATAAGCAAAGCACTGCTTAAGAAGAACAAAGTTGGAGGCCTCTCACTTCCTGATTTCAAAATTTACTACATGTCTACAGTGGTCAAAACAACTTGTACAGGTACAATGAAAGATAAAGTAGCTCAATGAAACAGAATCAAGAACCCAGAAATTAACCCATCAGCAAACAGCCAACTGACCTTTGACAAAAGGCAATAGTACATTGAGCAGGGAAGACATATTCTCTTCAATAAATGGTGCTGGCAGACCTAGAAATCGATATGCAAATTATTGAAACAAGACCTTTATCTCATGCCACATACAAACACAAACAGCATGGATTAAAGACTTAAATGTGAATCCAATAATTATAAAGGTCATCAGTGAAAAAATAGGGACAAATTAAGGGCTTTAATGCAGGGAACACACAAACTAGGAAACAGTGCGAAAATTACACAAGCAAAAGGAGACATAAAAGATGATTGGGATATTCTAAAAGTTAGAAACGTATATGCATCAAAGGATTTCACCAAAAGCATAAAATGGGAGTCCACAGAATGGGAAAGAAAAAAAAAAAATCATTTGTAGTGACATATCAGACAAGGGACTGATTTCTAAAATCTTTAAGAAACTACAACAACTCTACAAGAAAAAGAAAAACAGCACAATTGAAAAATGGGCACAGGACATGAACAAACAACTTACCAAAGAAGACATTCGGGGAGCCAACAAACATATGAAGAAATGTTCACAATCATTAGCCATTTGCTGTTATTGTTAAGTGCTGTAGAGTAGATTCTGACCCATAGCGACCCTGTACAGATTTTCTGAGGTTGTAAATCTTTATGGGAGCAGAAAGCCTCATATATCTCGCTTGGAACAGCTGGTAGTTTTGAACTGCTGACCCTAAGGTTCACAGCCCAATTCTTAGCCACTATGGTAGCCATTAGAGAGATGAAAATTAAAACAACATTGAGATATCATCTCACACCAGCAATAGCAGTCAAGTTTAAAAATGCAGAGAATAATAAATGCTGGTGAGGATGTGGAGAGATTGGGGCCATCCTACATTGTTGGTGGAGATGCAAAATGCTCCAACCACTCTGGAAAACAATCTGGTGCTTCCTCAGAATTTTGGAAAGAGAAATAACATAAGATCCAGCAATTCCTTTACTTGGTATATATACACAAGAAATACAAGCCATAACACATGTAGATATATGCACATCAATGTTCATAATAGCACTATAACTGATTTGAATACCTAAAAAGGGTTCTAGGACTTGTCCAGTGAAATAAGCCTCTTGTTGAGCCTTTGTAGTGTATAGGACCTTCAATGGAAGCCTGAGCCCCATCCAGAACTTTCTTAGTGGTATATTCACACTAGAAAGAACAAATAGACCAACCTGGAACAGCTAGAGTGACAGAAGATACATCTTTAAAGAAAGATCAGCAGGAAAAAAAACAACACAAAACAAAAATGGTAGTATGACTGGCTACTACAAGAATAAGCAAGCTTTTTGCTAGGAAGCCATCAAGGAAAGCAATCAAGTTCCCTTAGGAAAAATCCCCCTCTAAGACTGAAACTAGAAGGGAGCAGATGAGAAGGCATGTAAGCTTGCTGATGACCACATTGGTCTGCTAGTGAGTGCAAGATGGGGGAAGGCAGAAATGAAGGAATGGACTGAGTTTGACCATGTCCCATGGACTCCCATTGACCTGGAGATAAGAGAGAGAAGAGGAAGGGCTGGTTGGTCCAAAGTGTGGTGAGACCTGGGGACACCTGAGCCCATGGACAAGGATATATCCATGAAGGGCTAGAGCTGAGAGTGAAGCATCCATCTGATAAGAAGTGAAGGGAGATGCACAAGAACACCCAGACTTGCAGATAGTACCTTTTTGAACTAGCCTGGATGGCTTAGTGATCAGAACTTGACTAAAGGAAGATAAAAGCAACAAAAAGGTTGGTTGGTTGGTTATATGCCGTGGAGTTGGTTCCGACTCATAGCGACCCTGTACAGGGTGGAGGTAGTAGCTCTAAATACCAACAGACAGGGAAGGAGCCTTCACATCAAGTATTAATGTGATCCCCTATGTCCACCAGGTAGATAGGGACTGGCAACTAAGACATTGTCTACCTAACATGTGGAAGCTATAAAGGCATGGAGAGACTAGGTTACAAGGTTTCTAGAGGGAGTTATATTTACGAGTGTATGAGGAACAAACAAGATGGCGGATCCGGTGGAAGTGCAGTAAAGGAGCTCCAACAACAACAACACAGAATACCCGACCAAGCAGGCTCAGGGGCTGATCTCAGAACTCTGACTCACATATTAAGGACTATTTAGAAGGTTGGAAGGCTTACAGCTGGGGGAATTTGTGGTAGAAGGAAGAAATCTATTGTTTTCTAGTCCAGGAGGCTCAGCTGCTGCAGGAGCCACCATCTTGGGTGACACCACATGGGGGAAGGATCAGAGCAGCCACAGACGCCTGGCAGAACTGCTGAGAAAAAGGTGTGGACATTCTTTTATTTTGGTATCTGTTCATTGGTCCCTTGCTGTCT
>NW_006408853.1:2643684-2644259 GCF_000296735.1 Chrysochloris asiatica
TAGTGAATAACTGTTATCATGACTAATTGTGACTGTCACACTTGTAAAGGTAGAAGTTTGTAACCAAAAAAGGGAGTGGTTAATCTTACAGTACAGAAACCCAGGACCCTAGGACTATCAAGAGAGAAGTGCACAAGCAGAGTGAAGGACCTTATCCAGAGAAGTAGCAGCACGAGAGATGGAGGCAGAGATGGGGTCATTGAGAGGTAGTGCGGCTGAGGATTCTAGTTTCATCAACTAAAAATAGAAAGATTAAGAAATGGTGGCCAGGAGCAGACTTGCAGAATGTGCCCTTTGGAGATGTAAATTATTATATATGCCTGAGTGGATTTAAAATAAATAAATAAATAATGGGGGAGTAATTAACCTTACAGTCCAGAAACAGAGGACCCTAGGACCATCAAGGGAGAGGACCACAAGCAGAATGTGAGACCTTATCCAGAGAAACAGCAACACCAGATGGAGGCAGAGATGGGGACATGGAGAGAGGAAACATCTGAGGACGCTAGATCCATGGGAAGAGAGGGACTGAGAACTGGCAGCCAGAAGGCAGACTTGCAGAATGTGCCCTTTGG
>NW_006408853.1:2646844-2647873 GCF_000296735.1 Chrysochloris asiatica
AAGAGAGAAATACTGTCAACTGATGGTACATGGAGGGGATTATAATCATTGTAATGAAATAAGGTGTATGATTTGTTGAATGTAAAACTGATGATCTGCCCTGTAAACTTGCACAATAAAAACATTAAAAAAGAAAAAAAAATCAATTGGATTCCCCTATATTAATAATCACAGTTCTGAAAAGAAAATTAGGAAAGCAATACCATTAAGAATATCTGTCCAAAGGATGAAATACTTAGGAATAAATTTAACTAGATAAACAAAAGATCTATACAAAGAAAACTACAAAACACTACTACAACAAACTTTCCAAAATTGAAGAATATACCACACTCCTGGATAGGAAGACTTAACATTGTGAAAATGTCAAATCTACCCAAAGCAATCTACACATATAACACCATCCCAATCCAGATTCCAACAACATCCTTTAAAGAGATGGAGGGCGAGGGGGGGTGGGGCGTGGGTGGGAGGAGGGGCAGGGGATGATTACAAACTTTGTATTGAAAGGAAAGGGTCCCTGGGTAAGCAAAGAACTACTTAAGAAAAAGAATAAAGTTGGAGGCCTCCCATTTACTGATTTCAAAATTTACTACATGGCTACAGTGGTCAAAGTAGTCTGGTATAGGCACAATGAAAGATACATAGATCAGTGGAACAGAACTGAGAATTTAGAAAATAACCCATACACACAGCCAACTGATCTTTGACAAAGGGCAAAGTACCTTGAATATGGAGGAGAAAGTCTTTTCAACAGATGATGCTTGCAAAAATCAACACACAAAAGATCGAAACAAGACCTTTATCTCACAGCATATACAAAAAACAATTCAACATGGATTAAAGATCTAAATGTGAATCCCAGAATTACAAGTCTTCAGTAAAAAATAGGGACAAATTTAAGGGCTCTAATACATGTATTGCATTAGGCAAATCTGCTACACAAGACCTTTTTAAAGTGTTGAAGAGCAAAGATGTCAGTTTGAGGACTAAGGTGTGCCTGACCCAAGCCATGGTATTTTCAATAAC
>NW_006408853.1:2649333-2650645 GCF_000296735.1 Chrysochloris asiatica
AAGGTGTGCCTGACCCAAGCCATGGTATTTTCAATAACCTCATATGCATGCGAAAGCTGGACAGTGAATAAGGAAGACTGTAGAAGAATTGACGCATTTGAGTTATGGTGTTGGAGGAGAATATTAAAAGTGCCATGGGCTTCCAAAAGAACCAATAGATCCATTTTGGAAGAAGTGCAGCCAGAGTGCTCCTTAGAGGCCAAGATGGCCAAACTTTGTTTCTCATACTTTGAACATATTGTCAGAATGGACCAGTTGCTGGAGAAGGATATCATGTTTGGTAAGGTGGAGGGTCAGAGAAAAAGAGGAAGACCCTCAACGAGATGGATTGGACAAGTGGCAGCATCAGTGGACTCAAGCATGGCAACAGTAGTGAGGTTGGCCCAAAATCGGGCAGTGTTTCGTTCTGCTATGCATAAGGACGCTGTGAGTCTGCACCAACTCAATGGCATCTGAAAACAACAACAACAAATACAGGGCACATGAATACTACCAAACGTTGTGAGAACTGCACAAAGAAAATAACACAAGATAGATTATTTGGACATGTTAAAAATTAGAAACTCATGTGCATCAGAAGATTTCACCAATAGAGAAAAAGGAGTCCACAGAACGGGGAAAAAACCTTTGCAGTGACATATCAGACAATGGGTTAATTCTAAAATCTTTAGGAAACTATAATACCTGTACAAGAAAAAGATAAATAGCACAATTAAAAAATGGGCACAGGTCATGAACAGATAGCTCACAAAGGAAGACATTCGGGCAGCTGACAAACATATGAAGAAAAGTTCATGATTATTAGCCATTATTGTTTTTGTTAAGTGCCGCCGAGTCAATTCCGATCTATAGCGACCCTGTATAGAGTTTCCAAGAAGCAGCTGATAAGTTTGAACCACCAACATTGCAGTTCAAACGACTTCACAGTCTGACACATTAGCTCACAGTGACACACCAGGACCCCATTTGAGAGATGCAAATCAAAACAACGAGATATCATCGCACAGCAGCAAGAACAGTGAAGATGAAAAACAAACAAACAAAAAAATCAGAGGAAAACAAATGCTGGCAAGGATGTGGAGATACTGGGACACCCTTTGCTAGTGGCAATGTAAAATTGTTCATCCTCTCTGGAAAATGGTATGGTGCTTCCTTAGAAAGTTGAAAATAGAAATGCCTTATGACCCAGAAGTTCCTTTACTTGGTATATTGTTGTTGTTGTTGCCAGGTGCCATGGAGTTGCAACAGACTCATAGTGACCCTATGCACAACAGAACGAAACAATATCCCATCCTGGGCCAACCTCACTACC
>NW_006408853.1:2652950-2657315 GCF_000296735.1 Chrysochloris asiatica
CATGGATGTTATTCTATCACTTATAGCATTGTACCTCATGACTGATCTGGATATGTTCTTTTTGACAATGAATGCAACACCATTCCTTTTCATATATTCCCACAAGAAATATGAACCTGAACATGAGTAGATATATGCACACCAATGTTTATTACTGCACTATTCACAGTAGCAAAAAGATGGAGAAATCTTATGTGCCTATCAATTGAAGAATGAATAAACAAAATTTGGTATATACACAATTGAATATTATGTTACCTTGAAGAATAAAAAGGAAGCTGCAAACCACTGCATAACATGGATAACCTTGAGGACATAATTTAGACTGAAATTATTCTGTCATAAAAGGACACGAAATTATTCTGTCATATGACCATTGTTGTAAAAGTTTTAGAAATGATAGCCATACTTAAAGAAAAAAAAAAAAAAAAAAGATATATATTTTTAGTTACCAAGGCTGGGAGGGAGGGGAAGGGATAGCACAAGTTAGGGGAGATATATATATATATATCATATTTACATCATAGTTTGGGTGTTGAGGAGCACAATATACAGGGAAGAACTCTGCGATCCAGGGATCTAGGCATAGCCTGAATGGGTAAAAGAGAGGAAATAATGTTAAGATGCTTGACTGTCTTATGGATATTGGTTTCCCTTTCCTACTATTATCAAATAGACATTTGAGTGGGATAGAAAGGAATATCAGGAAACATGATTATAGAAAGCTTGAAAGCCCATCTTTAGCCCATAAATGATTAGAATACCTAAAAGGGATTTTTAAAGTTTCCCAGTGAAATAGGCTTCTTGCAGATCCTTTGTAGTATATAAGACCTTAGCTGGAACCCTGAGTCCCATCCAGAATCTTCTCAGGTGGGACACTCACACTTATAAGGAAAATCAGAACAGCCTAGAACAGCTAGAAGAACAGAAGATACTTCTTGAAAGAAAGAACAGCAGGAAAACTAAAAATCAAAAATGGCAGTCTGATTGGCTACTGCAAGAACAAGCAAGTTGTTAGCTGGCAAGCCATCAAGGCAAGCAATCAAGTCTCTAAAAGACAAATTCTGCTCCAAGATTGAAAATCAAAGGGAACACATGTGCAAGCATGTAAGCTTGCTGGTGACTATGCTGGTCTACTGATGAGTAGAAGTTGGGGCATGCACAATGAAGATAATGGAATGAATTTATCCATGTTCCATAAACTCCCATCTACCTGGAGATAAGAGATAGAAGAGAAAGGGCTGGTTGGTCCAAAGTGTGGGGAGACTTGAGAACTCCTGAGCCCATGGACATTTACGTAGCCACGGAAGACTTGAGTTGAAAGTGAACTTTCCAGTTGACATGATGTAAGAGTAGACTTATAAGACTGCCCAAACTTGCAGATAGTATCTATTTGACCTAGCTTCTATGACTTGATGACCAGAGCTCGACTAGAGGAAGTCAAAGAAATTTGATAATGCAAGCATGTGTAAATTGCTACAATTTGATTATCTTGACCAATAATTATAGATGTAGTTGCTCAAAATATCAAGCAAAAGGGGTGGAGTCTTCGCATCAAGGATCAAACCTATCCCCTCGGTATAGAGGGTTGATAGGAATCAGCAACCTAGATATTGGCTACCTAAAATGGGGGTGGCTGGGCTACAAAGACATGAAATGACTGGCTTACATGTTTTCAAGAGGGAGTTTGGTTTCAGCATGTGCAGGGAAGGTCAAATGCCACTGAACAGGTTTGATCTTCTTGATGGGTCTGGTGAAAGGAGATGGCAATAGGATTCTTTTGATTCAATAGTGAGTAATTGTTATCATGACTAATTGCAATCATCACATCTGTAAAGGCAGACGTTTTATAACATAAAGTTTGTAGTAGTTAATCTTACATTACAGGAAGAGAGAAACCTAGGATTATCAAAAGAGAAGAGCACAATCAAATGTGGGACCCTAACAAGGGAAATTGGGACACCAGAGATGGACACAGAAGTCGGGATATGGAGAGACAGAGCAGTTGAGGACTCTAGACTCATGGAAAGAGAAAAACTGTGCTGGCAGCCAAGGGTCTGGATTCCAGAATGTGCTCTTCATTTATTTAAATTATTATATATTCCTGTGTGTTTTTTGTGTGCATAAAAACAAACAAACAAAAAATAACTGAGGGAATAGAAGCAAATATTGTTAAATGATGATGCATGAAGGGGATTGTTATCATTACAATGAAACAAATTATGAAAGGATGAGTGCAAACCTGATACTCTTCCATGTAAACTATCACTCACTTCACACTTGAAGCTTTTACCAAAAAAAGGGACCTCAGGATTGGAGGAGACTCATAAATAATCTGTGATATGCAGATGACACAAACTTGCTTGCTGAAAGCTAAGGGGACTTGAAGTTCAAAGTCTAAAACTTGCAGTATAGATTGCGTATCAATGTAAAAAAAGCAAAAATACTCACAACTGGAACAACAAATAGCCTCATGATTAAAGGAGTAAAGATAGAAGTTTTCATATAAATTGTTTTGTATGGATCCACAACCAACACTCATGAAACAGCAGTTGAGAAATCAAAGAACATATTGTATTAAGCAAATCTGCTGCAAAATGTCTTGTTTTAAGTATTAAAGTGTAAAGAATCTGTTTGAGGACTAAGGTATGTCTAACTCAAGCTATAGGAGTCTCCATGTGACCCTATGGGTCAATGCACTAGAGTGCAAATTCAGTTTGAACTGCAAAGTCAGTGGTTTAAGCTACCAGTCACTCCTTGGAAATCTTATAGAGGGTCTCTGTGGATTGGAAGCAACTGGATGGCACTTAACAATAACAACCCAAGCCATGGTATTTTCAATCATATCATATGCATGTGGAAGTTGGACAATAGATAAGGAAAACCATAGAAGAATCAATATATTTGAATTATGGTGCTGAAAAAATTATTTAAAGTACCATTTGTTGTTGTTTTTAAGTGCTGTCGAGCCAATTCTGACTAATAGAGACCCTGCATAGGGTTTCCAAGGAGCAGTTGGTGAACCTGAACCACTGACCTTACAGTTTAAATGACTTTGCAGTTTAATGCATTAGCCCACAGTGTCACACAAGTACCATAGAATGCCATAAAAACAAATCTGCGTTGGAAGAAGTGAAGCTAGAAGCAAGGATGGCAATACCTCGGCTATCATACTCTTGGCATATAATCAGGAGTGACCAGTCCCTGTAGAAGGACATCATACTTAGTGAAGTGAAGTACCAGCACATAAAAGAAAGACCCCCAATGAGGTGAATTGGCACAGTGACAATAACAGTGAGCTCAACTGTAACAATTGTGACGATGGCACAGGAAAGGGCAATGTTTCATTCTGCTTTGCATAAGGTTACTATGACTGGAATCTGACTCAGTCACAAAAAAACAGCAATAATAACTGTCAACTGTCCCATTTTGCCCAGAACTGTTCCAGTTTTCACATTATCTGTACTGCATCCCAAGAAAGACTTCCTATCTAGGAAAACCAATGCAGTTTGCTACCATTCCCAGATTTTTGAGAAGTAAAATTGTTTTACCCTGAAAGGTAATTTGCTTTCTTTTGTTTGGGTTAAGAAGCCCTTTATTCTGAGCTTCCTTTACCATAGGTAGTGCTTTCTATATTTCAAGTCACCATTTCAGGTCCATCTGTTTATGTAGGCTTTCCTCTGTTGATGAGGGACATAAACTACTGTTACTCTTCCTTTGTATTTATGAGGCTCTTTTTCTGTATGCATAAAATGCTTTCTAAATATCTCATTAATCCTCACAACTTCCCAGTTGGTAGGGGATCATACATTATAACTTCAGGTAGTGAAGATTACTGCCACTCTAATAATAGTGTTTTATTACTTAACTATGTGATTTAACGATGGGTAACTGAAAGGAAAATCTGAAACAAAGTGGCTTTTGCAAATGGAAATGGTAAATAAATAACATCATCTGAAATATAAATACTGTGGATAAGTGCTAAAGATTGAAAGTGAGGTTTGAGATAGAAGAACACTTCCTCTTCTGTTTATTATATTCTTTCAGCTTTCCTACTTGAAGTTCTCTATTTTAGCCAGCCTAAAATTATCTTCTTTCTACGTAAATGATTAAGAATCTTCAAGTCTTTACTAAGTTTTAACACAGAAACATTCAAATTTAGAGTTGAAATGATGCTAAAATCGTCTATTAACCTACAGTAATTATTCAGCCAGCCAATCCCCACCCCCGTTTTCCCCCCCAAGTTTTTATTGTGAATTCAGCAATAGTCAACATGGTAGAACACATTGGTTTTACACTCATTATTTCACTGCAATGATTACAATCTCTTCCATGCATCATCATTCAACATTATTTGTTTCTATT
>NW_006408853.1:2658496-2675363 GCF_000296735.1 Chrysochloris asiatica
ATGTGAAAGCTGGACAGTGAATAAGGAATACCGTAAAAAAATTGATGCATTTGAGTTATGGTGTTGGAGGAGAATATTGCAAGTATCATGTGCTGCCAAGAGCAGCTCACTTCAAACTATTTGTTTTGTAAGAAGTGAAGCCAGAGTGCTCCTTGGAGGTCAGGATGGCCAAACTTCGTCTCTCATGCTTCAGACATATTTTCAGAAGGGATCAGTTAGAGAAGGATATCATGTTTAGTAAGATAGAGGGTCAGAGAAAAAGAGGAAGACCCTTAGCAAGATAGATTGGCAAAGTGGCAGCATCAAAGGGCTCAAATGTGACAACAATTCTGATGTTGGCCCAGGACTGGGCAGTGTTTCATTCTGTTGTGCATAGGTTTGCTATTAGTCAGTACAGACTTAATGGCACCTAACAGTAACAACAACCTATCCATAAGTACGGAGTTCTGGTGTGGCACTGTGGGTTAATTCGTCAGACTGCAAAGCCATTTGAACTGCAAGGTCAGTGGTTCAATCTTACCAGTTGCTCCTCGGAAACCCTATATAGGGTTCCTATGGGTTGGAACTGACTCAATGGCACTTAACAACAACAACAACATTCATATGTATAAGTCAAGTTAATCAAATTGCAGCAATTTACACTTGTTTCTTTTATTACATTAAAAAAAATATTACTCTAATCAAGTTCTGATCATGAAGCCATTGAAGCTAGGTCAAATGGGTACTATCTACAAGTTTAGGGGTTCTTGTGCATCTCCCCTCATGTCATATCATCTGAATATCACTGTCAGCTCTAGCCCTTCATGACTATGTTCTTGTCCATGGGCTCAGGAGTCCCTAGATCTCACCACACTTCAAACCAACCACACTTTCCTCTTCTCTCTCATCTCCAGATCAAGGGGAGTCCATGTAATGTGGTTGAACTCTGATCCTATCTTCATTGCTTCCTTTTTCCCCTCTTCCACACACCAGTAAACCAATGTGGTCGCCAGCAAGCTTACATGCCTGCTCATGTGTGTCCTTTGAGTTTCAGTCATGGAGGGGGCTTCAGCCAATTCCTTTTGCAGGTGAGGAAGAGTACCTTGTTGTAGGTCAAGAGTTCTGGATTGAGTCTCCACCCTGAATCTTCCCCTAAGAGTCTGTATGACAGTCAGCAAGTTACCTAATCTCACTGAGACTCAGTATCTACAGCCTGAATATTGTGGGCTGAATTAAGTGGTACTGAGCTTTTCTCTACATTCAAGGTACTGTAGATGCCCTGAGAGTTAAGACTCAGTTGGAGGCACAGAGCCCAGGACCACACTGAAGTCATTGCATCCCTTTCCAATGAGCTTCCCATAAGGATAAGTTCTTCCTGCTTGCTAGTTTTTAAATTATTCATTTAAATTTCTCCTACTACTTTAGTAACAATAATGGATATTGTTTTTTTTTTATTATTATTTTGTTTTGTTTTGTTTTGCTTGTTTTTCTGCCTTCATCTGCTAAATTCAAAATACAATATAACTTACTTAGGAGACCACCTCTATTCATAGACCACCTGCTTAAACAAAAATTTGCCAAATGCTGATTCAATTTCCTAGAGGCACACTGCACCTGCTTTATGGGTCTATGAACAGCTCACAGTGGGCTATGGGTTATGAAGTCATGAGTCTTTAAAGAAGAGTAATAAAAACCACAGTCCTGAAAATTCATAAAAATTAAGGCTTAAAATTTATAAATATTTAACCATAATAATCACTTAGCATAACTTGTAAATTGAGAAATTCATAAAGCAAATTGCCAAGCATCCTATCAAATAGTAATTTTACCCTGTTTATCATACTGTCTTTTTGAATTATTATTTCTACTGGGAAAATTCTTTCCTCCAAGGAGTAAAATTTGTTATATATTTTGATAGTCTTATTCTCATATTATTAAATAAAAACTGAAAACATAACTATTTCCATTTTACAACAAAGTGAATTTTGGCCATGTGAGGAAATTGTTGTTGCTATTGTCAAGTGCCATCGAGTTGATTCTGACTGATAGCGACCCTGTATAGGGTTTCCAAGGAGCAGCTGGTGAGCTTGAACCACCAACCTTGCAGTTCAAATGATGGAGCTAAATTAAGCAAAAAAGTAGTGTTCAGATACCCAATTTGGTGTTTTAGCCATTAAGATAGTTCTCATTTCAGCATTTCATCTTCATCTGTGGCAAGTTTTACTGCAGGCATTTCTGTCTTTGGAGTGGTACCATTTCCATTCTGCTGTATAAGTATGCTGGAGTCCCAGTGTGGCACTATGTTTTAATGCGCTGGACTGCAAAGTAGTTTTAACCACAACATCGGCAGTTTAAGTTCACCAACCACTCCTCAGAAACCCTATACAAGGTCAATAGGGGTCAGACCACCTCGACAGCTCATAACAACATGTAAGTATGCTGGACTGCAAGGTCGTTGGTTTCTGTTCCTCAGACATCCTATACAGGGTCACTATGAGACAGAAATGATACAACATCAGTTAACAATAACAAATATCAGTAAAATAGAATGTTCAGATAAGTGAATTGGGGAGGCTTTAGAATAAAGATTACTACCTTATCTGATAGCATATTTGTGAGTGGGGCTGCTTACCTCACACTGTCAGCATTTTAAAACTACCAGCAATTCCACGGGAGAAAGATGAGGCTTTATTGTCCGGTAATTTACAGCCTTTGAAACTGAATACAGACTCAAGTTGGAACCGACTCTATGACACATAATCAACCAACCAAAACCTTTATACTGTAAGGAATTACTTTTTTATCTAAAATATTAAATAAATAAATAAAAAGTTTAGTAACCTAAGCAACTTTACCTTTTACATGGAAATTAAAGTTTGCATCAAAGTGAAGGTGAAAGTGGCTAATATTTACATAAGTGACTAGTCAACCCCAAATTAGCATCTCATTGAGCAACATTTTACCTCCATTTAGATGGTTAACACATACTAAATGATAACTTCATAATGTCGTATAAAAATGTCTTCACCTTTCTTTTTTTACTCCCCTATATTAAATCATCTTCTATACAAAATACATTGGATGTATATTGCTATATGTCACATTTGTTGTTAAATATCATGTAGTCGGTTCTGACTCTTGTGATCTGTGTAGTGTTTCTGAGTAATGGTTGGTGGATTCAAACTCTCAACCTCATGGTTAGCAGTCCAGTACTTAACCTACAGCATCAATATAATAAGTTGTGTTACTCTCCTTCACAGAGTATAAGATGAATTCTATTTTGTAGATACCTAAAAATGTAAACACATTTATCATTATGATTTCAGAGATTTCATAGTGTGAAAAAGTGCATTCTAGAATTGATGATACATGGTCATTATCTTCTTTAAATCTACTGCCCCAGACCTAGGCCTGGGCTATGGAGAACCGTAAACAACAAAGATGTGACCTTTCAGTTTTTACAAGTTCCAATATGATGTATCTTTATATGAGACGTTCCTGGTAGGAACATAGGAGAAACAATAATACAATGAATGAGTTTTTTTCTAAAATTATATACTGCATAGCTGTTTTCTACATACCTAATTTTGACTGTTTCAAAGGGATTTACTTTATTTTGAATAACTCATAGTAGATCAGAAAATACTTTACAATGATCTCAGGGAGAAGGCATCATTATTGCAAACAGGACTTAAATGATGCTTGAAACTCAATGCAACAAATCTTTCCTTCCTATTTTTTTTTTCCTGACTCATAAAATATGTGGATAGGGAACACACAAATACAGGAGCAAAGTGTTGTTGTCTTATTTGGTACTGACATTTGTATGTGAATAACAGCATCATTTAATATTTTCTTCAACCATCAACCAAATGCTTTCTGACATTATACTCTAATTTTGCAAGATACAGATTTGGATGTCATAAATGACAGAGGAGGTGAGTTTAAAGCCTCAGTTTAATGTTTCATTTTTCACATTTTCCAGGGATTCCGATATATAGAAATATTCTGGGAAATTCACTTCTGTGCATATGAATCTTCATGAATGCAAATCCTTTTGACTTTAACATTCAATTTTCAAGCAAGCTGAAAGGTTTGAAATTGCACTTGAAAATGCCTTATTTCTGGCAGTCAAGAATAAATATTCCCATAGAAGTCCATGATATTAGTAAAACCACAATTCAAAGTATGAAGATTTAATGTAAGATTTCCAATCACAGTTGGCAATGCCATTGTATCTCTACTGTGACAAACAAACACATTTTGGCACAATTTCTCTGTCCTGTACCAAACTCAGTCACTGGTATTTACTGTTGTTGTTAGATGCCAATGAGTCAGTTCAGACTCATAGTGACACTATGCAGAGTAAAACAAAACAGTGCCCAATTCTGAGTCATAATAACAATCATTGCTATGTCTGAGTCTATTTTAACAAGTCCTGTGTAACTCTATTCCGTTGAGGAGCTTATTTTACTTCACCAAGCATGTTATCTTTCTCCAAGGACTGGTCTCTCCTGATTATTTGAGATATAGTCTCTCCATGTTCACTTCTATTCTGGCTGTACTTCCTTCACAACAAATTTGTTCATTCGTATGGCAGTCCATGACATATTAAATATTCTGCACTAAAATAATACATATTATGCACTAAATTAATGTTTTTTTAAATAAACATATTGCCACTCAATAAATCACTAATTAATTCACTCAAGAAATATTTCTTGAAAAATTTTCAAATCTCTGAGGAAGCATTACCTCTACTTTCTCCTCTCTAGTCCTCATTCCTGCATTTCTCTCTTTTTTCTTTTTCTATAAAACAGGCTTGATTATCTTCAATCTAGCTGTGGGTACCTCATCTTCACTTGATTTCCTATTTCCAAGATAGAGTACTTTTCATCTGTCTAGCTCTTATTGTCAAACCTGGCATCTTCATCTGTCACATTGACCCATCTTTTCCATTGCATTGAACACCAAGTCTGCAATGCTCTCATTATTCCCTAAAGCGCTTTACCAGCATCAACAAGATGCTTTGTCTTTTTCCATCTCCACCTTTCTGAGGCTTTTTATCAACCTCCAATTTATTTCTTTGGGTGAGTCTCATTTAAATTGTCAACATTTTTCATCCTTTTACAAAGCATAGTTTATCTTGGCATATCTTTTATTGTAGAATGCATACTTTTCAGGTAATTTAAACAGTTTCTTAAAATCTACTGTTTTCACCAAGCACTCATAAACTAATTAAATTAGTAATAGCTTACTGTCATCCTGACCAATCAAGATAATGAAATTTTATTTTATTATGCCACAGTCTTTCCTGCAATAATGGTCTTGCCTTTGACATTATCTCAAACTTCTTCATTCCAAATTATGTTACAGAAAAATTTAGATCTTGTTTTAAGTGTACTTTCCATTGTCTGTATATATTACAAATATTCCCCATACCGGTATTTCCTCTTTGAAGTCAAGAAGTGTTTAAATAAGTTTCCCTGACTATGTATAAAAGAACCTCTTCTCTAGTCAAGTAGGTGCTTAATATTACTGCTTATTTTAGTTATTCTTAGACCAAAAATATAATAATCAGAGCTCAGAAATGATGTGATGACCCTTAATAAAGAAATTTAAATTTCTTTTTTTTTTGTTTGTTTTGGGGCTATTGTTTATGCATAAATAACACAGCTCTTTTCATTGCAGTTGACAGTTTTATTTCATCATTTATATATGCAATATACTTATTCTCAGACCCCTGTGATAATTATTTTTATTCATTTATCCTACAATGCGTAACAGGGCCACAATTTTTTATTTAAAAATTTTTCCACTTATATTTTCTGGTATTTTAGTATTGTGGTTACATTAGCCCATGTCAGCAAGTAACAAAACTCATAATTGCCTAAAGAACGACTCAATGAAACCAAAATAATTATACCTATTTCTTATCCTCATTACTGTCACCAATAGGAAAGTTAATTCTTGCTATATCATTTTATCATTTTATTACCATTTTTGACAGAATAAGAGGCATACAGATTTTATTTTTTTCTTTGCTTTATCCATTATGTGGCAGACTGTGCTCTTTCATAATTCAGAGCATTGCTTTGATCTTTTGCAATTTTGAAATGAAATTGGCTGGTTATTTCTACTCTATTGTTTTACAGATTCTAAGAACTTTTTGAAAAAAAGTAATCACGGCCATTTGTGACATGGATGTGAAATGCTTGAATTGTTTCTTCAGTTCTTTCAGTTTGAGAAATGTTTATTATGTTCTTCCCTTTTCATTTTCTAACTCAAATTCTTATCCCAATTCATTATAATACTTGACTATCTTCTCAAACAAACCTTTGAAATGTTCTGCTCAACACTTTTATTTCTTCATTTCTTCCACTTGGTTTAGTATGATTATGCAAAAGAACACATTCCACAGTCTCTTCTGACATCCAGTTTGGTCTTTTTTTTTTTTTTTTCCTGTATTTTGCATGTCCTTTTTGCTTTCTTTCTGTATGCTGTTCTTGATGTCATCCAATAGCTCTTCTGAGCTTTGATTATTAGTGCCAAATGCATCAGATATCTTTGTGATAGTGTTTAAATTCAGGTGGTATATGCTCAAAGTCATATTTTAGCTCATATGAATTTGTTTTAATTTTCTTCAGCTTCAACCTGAATTTGCATATGAGAATTTGGTGGTCTGTTTCAGAATCAGACTCTGGCCTTGTTTGAACTGTTAATATTAAGCTTCAACACTGTCTCTTCCCACAGATATACTTAATGTGATATGTGTGTATTCTAACTAGTGAGGGACATGTGTATAATTGCCTTTTATGTTGTTTACACAGGTATTTGCAATGAGTGAGTCATGATCTTATAAAATTCTGTCATGTTATCTTCAAGAACATTTGTATTACTAAAGCCATATTTTCCAGCTAGTGATACTTTCTTTTTGTGTCCAACCTTTGCATTCTAGTCAATAGTAATGAACAATACATCTTAATTGCGTTATCTAATAAATTTCATACTGAAGAAGTTGGTAGAATTCTTCAGTTGCTTTATCAATGGCTTTAGTGATTTGGTGCATAAATTTGAATAATAATGGAATTAACTGAGCTACGTTGAAGGTGTATGGATATTATCTCATAGCAAACAGAGTTGTATATCAAAATAGATGTTGAAATGTTCTTTTTGATTTTGAATGATACACAATTTCTCCTAAATTTTTCATTCCTGGCATAATAATTTATGATTGTCCGATTCAAAATAGTCAACACCATTGTGTTTCAGCTCATTAATGCTGGAATATTGACCTTTATGCATTCCATTTAATTTTTTATAACTTCCAAATTTCCTAGATTCATACTTCTTACATTCCCTTTTCTGATTATTATTGGATGTTTGCAGCTGTTTCTCCTCACATCCAGTTGTGCCCCATAAGCAAATGAAAGTCTCAAAAGCTTCACTTTATTAATGTCATCATGGTCAATTCTGCTTTGAGAAGGCAAATATTCCCAGTTCTGTTTTGAGGGGCACATATTCTCATCCTATATCTGACAATATTCTGGTGCTATTCTTATTTTCATCTTCTAGCATTGTATCTGACAATATTCTGCTGTTATTCATAAGGCATCCAGTGGCTAAACATTCAGAAGTAATCTTCCTCCCCTTCTTCCTGGTTTGTGTTGAAAAACTCTAGTGGCAACTGTCCACTATGGGTGTCTTTGTTTATATTTAAAACGCTAGTGGCATAGCTTCTAGGATCACATCAACATGCAAGTCACCACAGTACAACAAACTGATAGACAAATGGTGAACTTTCTACTTAATTCTAAATAATTATATTTCTTCATATATATTTTTAAAATAAGGACATGCTATCAATAAGTTGATTTCAACTCATTGTAACTCAGTATGTGTCAGTCTAGAACTCTGCTCTAAAAAGTTTCTAATGGCTGATTTTACAGATAAGACCACCAACCATTTCTTCCAAGACTGCATGCTTCACTGTGCACCACTCAGGAACTCCTTAATGAGGATTAAGTAAATAAGCAAATAGCACAGTTGTCAAGTCAGTTTCATCCCACAGAAGCTCCATGTGCTACAGAGTAGAATTGGGCTTCAAAAGTACAGTGTTATGAATGATTTAATGTCTCTTCTAGACATGGTCTTTGCAAACTCTCATTAGTTGACTTTTTCCTGATGGGTTTCTGTAATAAAAGGTAGTCTAATATGATAGATTAAATTAAACTGAAAGTGATTGTCCATAGGGATAATTGGAATTGGTCAATTTTGTCATCCTGCTGAAGGAGTAATCTCACTATCATGAAAGAAGAAGAGCCACAATGGGAGCATGTCCTTTGTATTCTTAGAAACAGACAGCTGTGGTAACAGAAAAGCACAAGCAGCATAACCAACAGCCAGAGCATGAGACAGAGCAGTTGACTTTTCAGGCCATGTGAGAGTTACTTTATGCAAGATGCTTGCAGAATGGGAAGCTTCCAGGCATTTAATTGAGGGAACTAGGTTTGCTGAAAACTGGAGCTAGAGACAAGTGCCTTCAGTCTGAGGCATACTATGGAGTTGTATGCCTTGTGAGCATTTATCAGCAGACTTAAGAGGGTTTTGTAACATTGTTCTGGCAAAGAGAAGCTTTCCTGTTAGCACAGCATAAAAGAAACTGTCCTGACTGTAAAACTATGCCCAGAGCATTTCTGACCTTGAATTGTAATCTGTAAACTTCTATAATAAACCCCATAACTGTGAGTATGGTGGTTGAGTTCTGTGTGGTTATTGCAATGAATTATTGAACTCAGATGAAAAGCAGAGCGCTCCATAAGGCTTTCAAGATTGTGGCTTTTCAAAAATAGATTTATAGGCTTTTCTTCTGATGGGCCTATGGGTGCTATGAGTCCTTTCATCTCAAACACTTAGAGGTGGGTAAACAAGTGCTTAACAGTTTGTACCAACTAGGGACTTCCTTAATGAGTGCAAGGAGATGACTATGTCTTATTGCTATATGAATCCTTTTGTCTTAGACATATAGTGGTGCTTAAACAAGTGCTTAACAGTTTGCACCAACTAGGGACTTCCTTAATGAGAGCAAGGAGATGGCTATATCTTATTGCTATAGTGTTTACTTTCCAAAATAGTCTCTTATCTTTTTTTGCATCATGTAGCCCACTAATAAAGGGCAGTTTTATAAAGTCATAAATCTGGAAGCAAGAGATGGTTTGTGTAGCCTTGAGGCTTTAGGAATTTTATAATTAATAGTGAAGTGGAGACATTGACCATACATGTATCCTTAGAATTTAAAAGTACTGAATTGTTTCTTTTACACATGGCTTCAGAAAGAAAACATAAATACAAAAAAAAAAAAAAAAAAAGACAGAAATGTATGCTTAGTATTTCACAAAGTCAATGTATCAGCATACTTCAAAAGGTTCATAGTAAAATAGAATTAAAAGATAGTTGATTTAAAAAAGCAAACAACTGAGAGAATAGAAATAAATACTGTTGAATGATGGTGCACAGAAGAGATTGTAATCATTGTAATGGAACAATGAGTGTAAAACCGATGTTCTCCCATGTAAAGTATTATTCAATTCACAATGAAAAAAAAATTTTTTTTTTCATCTTTCCCATTAACTTATTGAAGCCCTGTAGTATGTTTAATTATATATAATAAAGTCTCAGTAGAATTGTGACAATCTTTTAAGATTCTTTCTTACTATTCACTGGTGAAAATTCATAGCCAAATAATTCTTGAGAATTTAAATATTTCTGTTTTACTCCTGATATTACGTGTTCTTCTTTTTCCCCCTAAATTCTACTGATCTCCTTTTATAAGAGAGCACTACATGGGATGAAAAATTCACCAAGTTTGGAGGCAGACCTATCTGTCAGTGACTATGTGGAGACTCTGATATCTGCTAACTATTCTCTTCATATGCACAATGGTACTTAAATACTGTGTAGCTGACCAAGGTTTACATAAAATAATAGACCATGTATAAAGCACCTATTGGAATGCCAGCACATAATTGGCTATCTGAAAATAGTAGCTGATGATATGGTGGAGTTGATAATGATGTTATATTGCATTGTTTGAAGTAATTTTGAGCTTTGGAATTAGTTATGACCTCAGAAAATTATTTCCATCACAAATTTGAGTTGAAAATATCTTCCTCAGCTATAAAAATATATATATATATTTTTCTAATGTATTCTGTTAAATGCTTACCACACACTCTTATTGCTATAAGTGTTTGTTTGCTCTTGACACATCTGTGATTCATATTATGTCTCCATAGTTAGAAAAGGGAAACTGTCCTGGTATGGTTTTTATGAGAAATGTCTTTTCCTAGTTGTAGTTGAGATGAAAACTATCCAACACACATGATTTGATGTTTTCCCTATATAAGTTGAACTAACACCCCATGGTTGCAACCTAATGTCTCTGGGTGATGCAAATGATTAATGTGCTTGGGTCCTAACCAAAAGTTGGAGGTCTGAGCCCATCTAGAGATGCTTCAGAAAAAAATTCTGATGATCTACTTCAGAAAAATCAATCTTTGGAAATGCTATGGAGCACAGTTCTACTCTGAGGCATATGAGGTTGCTATGATTGAAATCAACTTTATTGCAAGTGGGTTCTCAGTAGGTGCAGCCAAAAGGAGCCACTATCACTATTGAAAGCAAACAGTAGACGGGATTACAGAGAGGAAGTCAGTGTCCTTTGGAATATGTCATTAAATCACAATCCTTTAGCCATGATATAAAAATCAAGTTTCCCAAGGAACTGACTAATACAGATATGTTGTTGTTATTAAGCACCATTGAGTAGGTGGTTCCGACTCATCATGACCATTTATAGGGTTTCCAAAGAATGACTGATGAGCTTGAACCACCAACTTTGTGGTTCAAACTGACTTTGCAGTCCAGTGCATTAAACCACAGCACCACACCAGGACTCCAAGGAATACTGGTATAGGGAAGTTTAAAGGACAGGACTCTGGCTTGTGAGTAACTTACATTTTAAAGGTAAAATATAGCTTTCCTTGTGAAGTCTGTAAAAGCAACAGCATAATATTCTAGTGAAATGAGCTATCTTCCTTTATTTGGAATATTGGCTTTTAAATAACATTCTCAAATTCCAAGTTTCATTCTTCAATAGAAATGTCTAATGTTTATTTCTCAGAGTCCAAATGCCTGTTAAAACTCCCATTGCAATTTACAAACCAGGGTTATAAGCAATGCAAGTCATTTTATATATTTATCTTTTTTGACAGATCTATCAGCTGAATACTTAGTATCAGCTATGAATTCCATTACAGTGATTTTCCTCCTATTTCAAATCATTAATACTGATGCAAAATAAATGATAGTGTTATTGAAGCTAAATAATATTATTCTAAACTGTTTAGAAAAGGTATTACTCTCACAATTTTTCTCATTGCCTTTGCAAAAAGAGGAGGAACTGAAATATGACAGCAGAGCTTTAACCAGCAATTGTAACACTGCCAATCTGTTCTTCTTTTTTTCCCTTAATATTAGTCACATTTATTCAGATTAAAGGCCTATGACCTTTTTAATGAAAATTTTATTTCACCCATAAAGCATTGAGGAAGAATAACATTGGTTTCCATGTTATTTTTGCTACTTAATGTAAATTCTATATATTGGGAGCAATTATATTTGATGATACTCTTAGAATACTTAAAAAAATAGAATGGTATATATACATTAGTTCCAAACTAACTGATTTTTATTCATTCATTCATTTATTTATTTACTTATTATTGTGAACTGAGTGATAGTTAAACATTGGTTTTACACCATTGTTTCATTGCAATGATTACAATCTCCTCTATATATCATCATTCAACAGAATTTGCAGTCACTCTTGTTTTATCTTTTTTTTTGGGGGGGTGGTGGTGAATAGAGTGGGGAGATGTACACAAACACACTCAGTACTATGTAATAATTTAAACAACCGAAGGACACATTCACCAGACCTGCCTCTTGGCCACCAGCACTCACTCTTTCTCTATCCATGAGTCTATTATCCTCTGCTGCTCTATATCTTCATGTCTCATTTCTGCCTCCAACTCAGGTGTCACTGCTTCTCTGGATAGGGTCCCACATTCCACTTATGCTCTTCTCCCTTGAGGGTCCTAGGGTCCTCCATTTCTGGACTAAAAGATTAACTAGTCCCTCATTTTTGTTACAAAACTTCAACCTTTATAGTTGTGACGGTCTCAATTAGTCATGATAGCAATTACCATTGAATCATAAGAATCTTATGCCCATCTCTTTTCACCCGACCCATCTAGACAAGATGAAAACTATTCAGTGGGGACTCTATCATCACATGCAAACTCTTAAACTAAATTCCCTCTTGAAAATTTGTAAGCCAGTCACTGTGTGACTTTATAGCCCACTCATTTAGGTAGCCAATGTCTAGGTTTCCCATCCCTATCTACCCTGCATAGAGAGGGGATAGGATTGAAATTGATGTGAAAACTCCTTCCCTCTCTGTTGGTATTTTGAGCTACTATTTCCATCAGTATAGGCCAGGTTAATCAAATTGTAGCAATTTTCACCAGTTTCCTTTATCAAAAATTATTGTTTTTTTGTTTTTTGTTTTTTCCTCTAGTCAAGTTCTGATTATCAAGTCATCAAAACTAGGTCAAACAGGTACTATCTGCAAATTCAGGTGTTCTTGTGCATCTCGCCTCACTTCATAACAGCTAAATGCTTCACTCTCATCTCTAGCCCTCCATGGCTATGTCCTTATCCATGGGCTAGGATTCCCTAGGTCTCACCACACTTTGGACCAATAAGCCCTTCCTCTCCTCTCTCATCTCCAGGTCGACGGGAGTCTATGGAACATGGTTGAACTCAGCTCATTTCTTCATTGCTGATTTCCCCACTTCTTCCACTCACTAGTAGACCAATATGGTCACCAGCAAGCTTACATGCCTGTTAATGTGTTCCCTTTGAGTTTCAGTCTTGAAGGTGGTTTTGTCCTGAAGGGAATTGATTGATTGCCTAGATGGCTTCTGGCAAACAATTTGCTTATTCTTGTAGTAACCAGTCATACTGTCTTTTTTTTGGGGGGGTGGGGGTGGAGGGGGGAAGCAGGGGCGGGAGTCCTGCTGATCTTTCTTTGAAACTGCATCATCTGTTTCTCTAGCTTTCCCAGACTGTTTTTTTATTCTTTCTAGTGGGATTGTCCCAAATCAGACGGTTCTGGATGGGGTTCAGGTTTCCAGCTAAGGTCCTATATACTACAAAGGCTCCACAAGAGGCATATTTCACTGGGCAAGTTCTAGAACACATTTTATGTGTTCCAATCAGTTATAGGCTGAAGATGGGCTTAAAGTATTCTGTATTCATGTTCCCCAACACTCTTTCTATCCCATTTAAGTGACTATTTTACAATGGTAGAGAAGGGAAACCAATATTCATAAGACAGTCATGCATCTCAGTATTATTTCCCCTCTTCAGACTATGCCTCGATCCCTGTATCAAAGAGCTCTGTTGTTCCTAGATTGAACATGCATCACTATTTACCTCTGTCCCATTTAGCCCATGCAAACCTGTCTCAGTGTTTCCTTATCTAGCTTTTTCTTTCATCCCCTCCCCCTTCTTTGTATTTCCATCCCCAACATGTGTCTGCCCCCTACCCTGTGCTCTACAATGCCCTCCTTCCACCTCTTCCAAACCCCTCTACACCAACCCTACTGGAAAGCAAAAAAGACCACCCCCCTTTTAGTACAAGTATCTTTTCTTAAGCTTTTACAATAATGGTCTTATGCGATATTTGTCCTTTTGTGACTGACTAATTTCACTCAGCATAATGTCCTCGAGGTTCATCCATGTTATGTGGTGGCTTGCAGATTCCTTGTTATTCTTCAAGATAGCATATTATTCCACTATGTGTATGTACCAAAGTTTGTTTATTCGTTCTTCCTTTGATGGGCACTTAGGCTGTCGCTATCTTTTTGCTATTGTGAATAATGCTGCTATGAACACTGGTTTGCATATATCTACTCATGTTATGGCTCATATTCATTCCAATGAACAGAGGCAAAAGAGACAGAGAGAGTGAGAGAGAATCTTTCCATACCTTTATCTCTGAGGATAGACCAGGAGTCTGCTGTGGTTCTGACCTTTCCCCTGCTCTGTCTTGCCCAAGATGGCCACTCTGGGAGCTGCTGAGGCTGACTGATTGGAAGGCACCAGATTTCTTGTTTCTGCAACAAATTACACTGGCTGCAAACCTCTAAAATTTCTAAATATTCCTTTATATGTATTTCAGAGTTCTGAGACCATCCCCTGAAACTGCTTCATCCAGTATTCCATGCCACTACTGATGGATATCCTCAAAGCACTTCTCTCCAATTCACCATCCATAACTGATTTTTAAAAATGTATTTGTCTTCATATTAAAGTATCCATTTCAAGCATCTTAGTTTTTCTCTTATCCAACATCATTTATTTTGTTCCCTTACCTAACATCATTGTTCCTGTGGTTCAAGATAAGCAATGGAGCCTGTAGACTAATTAAAGTTCACTTAAAATTTAAAAAATACCTTCTCTGTTGCTCTATTGCTTAACTTGAACCACAGTGACAATATATGAAGAAATACCACTTGGTAGGAAAGCAACTTGCCATGAATAGTGAGCTACTATCAGATTACTTATACATAGTTTTTCTCTTTCTTTGTTTACTGTGGTACATTAATTTCTTAATTAATTGTAAGGCTGCTATAATAAAATAGCATAAACCGATGACTTTAATAACATACACTTACTGTCTCAGTTCTGAAAGTTAAAAGTACAAAATAATGTGCCTTCCAGTCCATATTCCCTCTGAATTTTATAGATTATGCTTTCCTGTTTCACCAATTTTTGGGTAATCCCATGCATTTCTTGAATTACAGTTGTATTATAATTTTAGTTTTTGCCACCATTTTATCATATTCATCTCCCCTCTTTGTATCTGTTCCTCTTCCTCTTTTCTAAGGACATAACATGATCTTTTTTAAATTAACTGATAGTACCTTTAAAGCACCCATTTTCAAATAAGGTCAAATTCATAGATACCAGAAATTGTAAATTCAGCTTATCTTTCTAGGGAGACACATTCAATCCATAACATATAGTGCAGTATTTATTTTTGCTCTTCATTTCTTGACATTATTTTTCACTATTTTTGACTTTTGATTAATTTCTTTTGAGCAAGGTGATTTGAGTAGAATTTGGATTTTAATACAGCCATACTTTGATTCTCATCCTAATTCTGCCACACATTAAATATGAGCAGATTTAATGTTTAATGTTTGATTCTTTCCATTTAACTGATTTATGGGAATAAAAAAGACCATAAATTCAAACACATTCTATAAAGACCCTATTATTAAGCTATCAGCATAAGATCAAAATGGATTTAGCTGATCCATGAACCAAGGGCTAATTATAGGTATCTGGCATACGACTTTGTGGGTTAATGCACTGGACTGCAAAATCTGTTTGAACCACAAAGCCAGTGGTTCAACCTCACCAAATACTCCTCAGAAACCCTATAAAAGGTTGCTATGGGTCAGAACCAACTCGATGGCTTATAACAACCTCAACACAAGTAAATAAAGGAGTCCTGATGTGGCACTGTATCACAAGGTCTGTATCACAAGGTCAGTTTGAACTTCAAGGTCAGCAGTTCACACTCACTTGTCACTCAATTGAAATCCTATACAGGGTCGCAATGAGTTGGAACTGACTTTGTGGTAATAGCAACAAGAAGTAAATAAATAGCAATCTAGTCAATTCAAGTAAGTTTTATACCCCAAGATACCAGGGTTATCACTCTTATATGTTCCTGTTAATTACTGCTGTTGTTCTTGTTGTTGTTAAATGCCATTGAGTCTGTTCTGACTCATAGTGACCCTGTATAGCATTTTCAAGGAGCAGCTGGTGGATTTTAATTGCCAACCTATTGGATTGTAGTGCAATGCTAATCTCACAGTGTCACACAAATAATTATTATTAGGGTTCCATTATACAATCAGTTCTATCTAGACATCTAGGGGTCGTTGTTTGGTATTAACTATTAAGTGCTTGACTGTCAAAGGATTGGAGGCTTGAATCTATCAAGAGGTGCTTTGGAAGACAGGCCAAATGATCTACTTCAAAAAGTAACATCTTGGAAACTCTATTAAGCAGTTCTCTCAATTCCTCGTGAGACTGAATTGAATTGAAACAGCTAACAGCAAGTACACATCTGGTTGTGAGAATGCTAGACACCTGATTAATACTTGCTTATAAAGACTTGAAGAGATAATGTTTGAAATTGTTGAATAGGATAAAATTTCTAAAGATACAAATCTAGAAAGAAAATGGCTGTAATTTAAGTATACATCTTCAGAGACAGGAGAGAAAGTGCTAGTATGAAAACTATGATTCCTTAGTGTTTGAAATGCAAAGAAAAGATAGAATATACTGGAAGTCATGTGGAGTGAAATAATGACCTTAAAATTATTGATTTGGAACTGTCTAATGATTATCTACTAAAATGCTCAATATTAAAATTTTTAGACATAACTGTTGTATAAATAAGATCATATACTGCTTTATGTACATGGTATGAAAATTATTGTTATTATTACTTGCCATTGAATTGGCTTTTGACTCATGTGATCCTGTGTAGGGTGGCAGAGGCTTTAAATATTTGTCTGAGCAAAATGCTTCATCCTTTTGCTGCATAGTGGCTTGTGAGCTCAATCTGAAAACCTTGGGGTTCGAAGTCTAGTGCTTATCCTATGGGGACATCATGTTCCTTATGAAATTTATAGAAGTTATATAAAAATAATACAGAACAAATAATTTAAATAAAATATTA
>NW_006408853.1:2676842-2680020 GCF_000296735.1 Chrysochloris asiatica
TATATATATATATATATACTTAACAACAACAACAACAATATATATACATATATATATTGAAGAGAGAAAAGGGAAGAACTTCTCTTAAACCTCAGGTTTAAATACAAGTTGTCTGAATGCTTTAATAAAAGTTCAACCTTAAAAAGAAAAGTGTGTGTGTGTGTGTGTGTGTGTGTGTGTGTGTATATATTCATATGTTGTTGTTATTATGTGCCGTGGAGTCGGTTCCGACTCGTAGCGACCCTGTACAGGGTTTCCGAGGCTGTAAATCTTAGAATGATGACTCTTTCTTTACCCATAAAGGTTTACATTAATGGCCAACATTGCAAAGGATGAATATTCTGGAACACTTAATTGCTTAATTGTGCTCCTAAGGAATCTGTACATGGACCAAGAGGCAGTTGTTCAAACAGAACATGGGAACACTGAATGGTTTAAAATTAAGAAAGGTGTGTGAAAGGGTTATTTTCTTTCACCATACTTATTAAACCTGTATGCTGAGCAAATAATCCGATAAACAGGGTTATATGAAAAAAAAACATGGCATCAGGATTGGAGGAAGACTTATCAACCTGCGATATGCAGATGATACAACCTTGCTTGCTGAAAGTGAAGAGTAATTAAAATACCTATTGATGAACATCAAAGAGCACCGCCTTCTTTATGGATTGCATCTCAATGTAAAGAAAACAAAAATCTTCACCACTGGACCAAAAGACAACATTCATATCAATGGAGAAAAGATTGAAATTATCAAGAACTTCATTTTCCTTGGATCAACCAGCAACACTCATGGAAGCATTAGTCAAAAAACAAAAGACCTCTTGCATTAAGCAAATGTGCTACACAAGACTTTTTTAAAGTTTTGAAGAGCAAAGATGTCAGCTTGAAGCCTAAGATGAGCCTGACCCAAGCTGTGGTAGTTTCAATAACCTCATATGCTTGTGAAAGCTGTACAGTGAATAAGGAAGACTGTAAAAGGAAAATGTTAATAGAATACAAAGTAACCTCAAAGAAAATTAATACTTCACAATATAACAAGAAATTGAAACATTAAAACTATGAAGAAACTGACTAGAAAGATCACAAAACACTTTAACTCAGCACTGGAAGGCATGCAGTTCAAAGAAACCAGCAGCACCACAACAAACAAACAAACATACTGACAGCAGCTAATTCATATCTATCGATAATTGCACTAAATGTCAATGGATTAAATGCACCAGTGACAAGACAGAGAGAGGCAAAATGTATAAGAAAACAAGATCCTTCAATATGATATGTGTAGCAGATTCAACTAAAAAAACAGACTAAATGTTAAGGGATGGAAAAAACTATACCAAGTTAATTGCAATTAAAAATGAGCAGACGTGGCAATACTAATCTCTGATAAAAATAAATAAATAAATAAAGCAAAAAGCAACATATTAGATAGAGATGGTTATTATTTCATGATTAAAGGATCAATTGAAGAAGAGGACATATCATAGTAAAAATCTACACTCCCGTTGAAAGGACTCCAAAATATATAAAGCAAATGCTAATAGATATGAAGAAAGAAATAGGCAAATCTACAATAATAGTGGGAGATTTTAATACACCACTTTTGAAAAAGGATAAAATAACTAGAAAGAAACTTCATAAAGACACAGAGAAACTAAACAACACAATCAGCCAACTTGACCTCACAGATGTATACAGAGCATTTAATCTAACAACAGTACAATACTAATTTATTTCCAGTACACATGGAACATTCTTCAGAATAGACCATGTGTTAGGCAACAAACCAGAACTCCACAAATTTAAAACATCAAAATACTACAAAGTATCATCTCAAACCACAGTGGTATAAAATTAGAAATCAACAATAGGGAGACTAAGGAAATAAAGTCAAATACGGAAAGTAAATAACACACTGCTTTTAAGCTACTTGGTAGTAGAGGGAATAAAATGTAAACTCACAAAGTTCTTAGAAACAAATGAGAACAAAAACACAACATGCCAAAATATTTAGGTTATGGCAAAAGCAATGGTGAGAGGACAATTTATTGCAATAAATGCAAACATCCAAATAGAAGAAAGACCCAAAATAAACACATTAAAACAACATCTCCAACAACTAGAAACAGACCAGCAAAGTAAACCTACAATCAACAGAAGAAAACAAATAATAAAGAATAGAACAGAAATAAATGAGATATAAATCATAAAAACTATAGAAAGAATTAAAGGACAAGAAGCTGTTTCTTTGAAAGAATTAATAAAATTGACAAACTCGTTGCAAATATAACAAAAGGAATGCGGGAGAAGACACAAATAACACGCATAAGAAACCACATAGGTGATGTCACAACAGAACCAATATAAATAAAAAGGATAATAACAGAATATTATGAAGAGTTGCACTCCAACAAATTTGAAAATTTAGAGGATATGGATACATTTTTAGAAAAGAATCACTTACCTAAACATACAGAGAGTGAAGTAGAAAACTTGAACAGACCTATAACAAAGGAAGAAATTAACCAGGTCAGGAACAACCTTCCAAAAAAGGAATGTCCAGGTCCAGATGGCTTCAGTGACGAGTTTTACCAAACATTCAGGGAAGTGGTGTCACCAAATCTACTGAAATTATTCCCGAATATAGAAGAGGATAGAACATATCCTAATACATTTCATGAAGCAAGCATAAGCCTCATACCAAAAACAAGGAAGGACATTAAAATTATAGACCAATATCCCTCATGAACATAGATACAAAAATTCTCAACAAAATCTTAGCCATAGTATTCAATAACACACCAAATAAAATAATACATCATGACCAAGTGGGATTCATATCAGGGATGCAAGGATGGTTCAACATTAGAAAAACAATGAATGTAATCCACAATATAAATGAAACAAGGAAAATAACCACATGATCATATGGATTGATGCAGAAAAGGCATTTGAAAAAAATCCAACATCCATTCCTGATAAAAACACAACTGAAGGGAAATTCCTTAATGCAATCAAGAACATATATACAAAACCAACAGCCAACGTCACTTTCAATGGAGAGAAACTGGACGCCTTCCCTTTGTAAACAGGAATGAAACAAGGATGACCTTTGTAACTGTTCCTATTAAATATTGTGTCAGAAGTCACAGCCAAAGCTATAATGCAAGACAGG
>NW_006408853.1:2680154-2687109 GCF_000296735.1 Chrysochloris asiatica
ACTGGAAGTCATTGGAAGATTCAACAAAGTGGCAGGATACAAGATCAACATACAAAAATCAGTTGGATTCCTATATAGTAATAATTCTAGCTCTGAAGAGGAAATTAGAAAAGCAATATCATTTACAATATCTGCCAAAAAGATGAACTACATAGCAATAAATTTAACCAGAGAAACAAAAGACCTATACAAATAAAACTACAAGATACTACTACACGAAACCAAAAGAGTCTTACCAAAATGGAAGAATAAAACTTGCTCCTGAATAGGAAGATTTAATGTTGTGAAAATGTCAATAGTACCCAAGGCAAATTACCCATATATTGAAATCCCAGTCCAGATTCCAATGACATTATTTAAAGAGATGGTAAAAACATTTACAAATTTATATGGAAAAGAAAGAGACCCAGGATAAGCAAAGCACTGCTTAAGAAGAAGAACAAAGTTGGAAGTCTCTCACTCCCTGTTTTCAAAATTTACTACATGGCTACAGTGATCAAAACAGCCTGGTACAATGGAAGATACATAGATCAATGGAACAGAATTGAGAATCCAGAAATTAACCCATCCATATGCAGCCAACTGCTCTTTAAAGGGCCAAAGGACATTGCATGTAGAGTGGATAATCTCTTCAACAAATGGTGCTGGCAGAACTGGAAATCGATATGCAACAGACTGAAATAAGACCTTTATCTCATATATACAAAAAAAAAAAAAAAAAAACAACTAAAAACAAAACAAAACAAAAAACCAACTAAGCATGGATTAAAGACCTAAATGTAAATCCCATAATTATAAAGGTATCAATAAAAAATAAGGACTAATTTAAAGGCACTAATACATGGCACACAGACTACCAAACATTGTGAGCATTGCACAAGCAAAAGAAGTTAAAATAGATGATTGGGACATACTAAAAATTAGAAACTTATGTTCATCAAAAGTTTTCACCAAATGAGTAAAATGGGAACCCACAGAATTAAAAAAAAATTATTTTGCAATGACATATCAGACAAGGGACTAATTTCTAAAATATATAGGAAATTACAACACCTCTACAAGAAAAAGACAAATAACACAATTAAAACATGAATACAGTACATGAACAGACACTTCACCAAGGAAGAGATTCAGGCAGCCAACAAACATATGAAGAAATGTTCATGATCATCAGCAATTAGAGAGATGTTAGTCAAAACAACAATGAGATATCATCTCACACTGGCAATAACAGTGAATTTCAAAAAAGCATAGGATAATATATGCTGGCAAGAATGTAGAGTGACTGGGACCCTCCTATATTGGTGATGGGATTGCAAAATGGTCCAACCACTCTGGAAAACAGTATGGTGCTTCCTCAGAAAGTTGGACATATGAATATCTTATGATCCAGCAATTTCTCTACTTGATATATGTCCACAAGAAATATGAGCCAGAACACAATAAATATATGCACAATAATGTTTATGACACCACAATTCACAACAGCAAAAAGTTGGAGGTAGTCTAAGTGCCCATCAATGGAAGAATGGATAAACAAACATTAGTGCATCCACACAATGGAATATTATGATACCTCAAAGAACAACAAGGAAGTTGCAAGCCACCTCGTAACATGAATGAACCTTAAGGATCCTATGCTGAGTGATATTGTTATTGTTGTTGAATACTGTGGAGTTGGTTCCGACTCATAGTGACCCTGCACAGGGTTTCCGAGGCTATAAATCTTTACGGGAGCAGAAAGCCTCATCTTTCTCCTGCGGAATAAATGGTAGTTTCAAACTGCTGACTTTGAGGTTAGCAGCTTGATTTGTAAGCACTATACTACCAAAGGTTAGTCATTTACAAAAGAACAAATATTGCATAAGACCATTCTTATAAAAACTTAAGAAAACATATCTACACTAAAAGGAAAAAAACAAAAAATCTTTGTTGGTTATAGGGTGGGATGGGGAGAGAGGGTACAGTAGAGCACAGGGTAAGGAAAAGACACATCATAGTTTGGGTTTGGGAGTTGCAATACACAAGAAAGAGGATGGGAATGGAAGAACAAGGTAGATAGGAGAAAACTTAGGCAGGCTTTCATGAGCTAAATGGTACAGAGGTAAAAAATGATGAATGCTCAACCTTGGAAAAACAGGGTTCTGTGATATAGGGATCAAGGCATAGTCTGAATGGGTAAAAGAGGGGAAATAATTTTAAGATGCTTGACTGTCTGATGAATATTGTTTTCCCTTGCCTACTTTTATAAAATAGACACTTGAAGGAGATAGAAAGAAATATCCAGAAATATGACTACAGAAAACTTGTAAGTCTGTCTTCAGCCTATAACTGATTGGGATACCTAAAATTGTACTAGAACTTGCCCAGTGAAGGAGGCTTCTTATGGAGCCTTTGTAGTGTATAAGACGTTAGGTGGAATACTGATACCCATCCAGAACCTTCTGAGGTGGGAAATTCCTACTTGAAAAGACTAGCAGACCAGCCTGGAGCAATTAGAGGAACAGAAGATTCTTCTTGAAAGAAAAACAAGCAGGAAAAAAAAAAAAAAAAAAAGGCAGTCTGATTGGCTTCTACAAGAACAAACAAGTTGTTCACTGGGGAGCCATCAAAGCAAGCAATCAAGTCACTTCAGGTCAAACCTCCTTCCATTACTTTAACTCAAAGGGAATATACAAGTAATCATGTAAGCTTGCGTGTGACCACGTTGGTCTACTGGTGAGTGGAAGTCGAGGGAAAGCAGCAATGAACATCTGGGCTGAGTTTGACCACGTTCCATAGATTCCTGTCGACCTGGAGATGAGAGAGAAAACTGGAAGTGTTGGTTGGTCCAAAGTGTGGTGAGACCTGGGAACTCTTGGGCTCATGGACAAGGATATAGCCCTGGAGAGTTAGAGCTGAGAGTGAAGCATCCAGTTGACATGCAGTGAGGGGTGGTGGTGGTAGTGGTTTGCTATGGAGTCGGTTCCGACTCATAGTGACCCTGTACAGGGTTTCCAAAGCTGTAAATCTTTATGGGAGCAGAACGCCTCATCTTTCTCTCGCGGAATAGCTGGTAGTTTCGAATGGCTGACCTTAAGATTAGCAGTCCGATTCATAACCACTATGGTACCAGAGCAAGGGGAGACACACATAAATACTCAAACTTACAGATAGCACCCCTTTGACCCAACTTCAATGGCTAAATGATCAAAACTCGACTGTAGGAAGATTTTTTTTTTTAATTTGATAAAGGAAACAAGTGTAAATTGCTACAATTTGATAAACTTGAAGTATACTTACAGATGTAGTAGCTCAAAATACCAACTGAGAGGGAAGGAATATCAAGAATGGATCATTCCTATCTACTTTGTACACATGGCTGATAGGGATGGGCCACTTAGACACAGGCTACCTAAAATAGGGGACTATAAAGGTACGAAGTGACTGACTTACAAATTTTCAAGAGAGACTTTAGTTTCAGAGTGTCAGAGGTAGGTAGAACCCCCACCTAATAGTTTTCATCTTGTATAGATGAGTCTGGTGAAAAGGAGATGGGGATAAAATTCTTATGATTCAATAGTGAGTAATTGTTATCATGACTAATTGCAATTGTCACAATTTTAAAGGTCAAAGTTGTGAAACAAAAAGGGGGGAGGGTAGTTAATCTTATGATCGAGGAACAGAGTACCCTAGGACCATCAAAGGAGAAGAGCACGAATGGAATGTGGGACCCTATTAAGAGAAGCAGGGAGTTCTGGTAGTGTGGTGGTTACAAATAGGGCTGCGAACCTCAAGGTCAGCAGTTCAAAACTACTAGCTGTTCTGAGGGAGAAAGATGAGGCTTTCTGATCCTGTAAAGATTTACAGCCTTGGAAACCCTGTACAGGGTCGCTGTGAGTCGGAACTGACTCCAAGGTACATAACAACAACAATAACAACATTAAGAGAAGCATCGATGCCAGAGATTGAGGCAGAGATGATGACATGGAGAGACAAAGCAGCTGAGGACTCTACACTTATGATACAAAAATAGAATCACTGTATGCTGGCAGCCTGGAGATGGGCTCTCAGAACTTGCCCGTTGGTTGTTAAAATGATTATATATTCCAACGTGTTCTTGTGTACATCCAAAAAAAAAAAAAAAACAACAACAAAGCAACAGAGGGAATAGAAGCAAATACTGTTGAATGATGATGCATGGAGTAGAATGTAATCATTGCAATGAAACAATGAGTATAAAACCAATGGTCTCCCATGTAAACTATCATTCAATTCACAATAAAATCTTTAAAAATAAAAGAGAGTGGTGACTGAGTTACACCGTCTAGTAAAGTAATGACTCAAGGTATACCTCACTTTATTACTACTTTATTAACAAAACAGATAACTGAATCCAAACTGATACTATAACTACAGACGTAGAGGATAGGTTTTACAATCTATCACAAAGTGGAGAAATATATTAAATAATTAACTGCACCACATTATATAACACAGTAGATTGCTACTTTCCACCCTTCCTTTTTTATATGTTCATACATTGTCAATATCTTTCTTCATTCTTTTCCTAAACCGATTGTATGTGTTCTTACACAGTTTTCTGGATAAATTCATCAGACTTCAATATGTTGTCGCTTTCTCCATTTTTGAACAATTGCATTAGACAGATGTAGATCTGATATACATGAAGCCAAAACATGCTGAGGCACTCAGGGTCTACACAATAACAACAAACAAATCCTGAGGCTGTTATATGAAAAGTTCTGATGAATGCTGGATTCCTAATCCAGTAGCTGGATGCTGAAGGACATTTTATGATGACTTCTTAGATCAAAATAATTCACAGAGTTATGAGTTTTACTATTCAGTGTGTTTTGAGATTTTTTTAAAATGTGAAAACACCAAGTTAATATGTGTGTAGATGAAAAGCTAATGCTAATTTAAGGTTTCTCTTGTAAAAATCTAACAGATAGCCTATTTTATTTTAATATTTATTATGATTAATTATTTAAAATTTCTTGTCAGTTTGCTTAATTTTACTTAATAGAAAACATGCAAAGAAATATATGAGAATGAAATCAGCTTTGTCTTACATTAAGTACAGACACAAATACAAATTACAGCTTGTTGCTCAAATCCCTGACTGCCAATCCTCACTCATTATCACAACACGATAGTATTTCATTAGTTAGAAAATATGGAACTCTCTGTTAAAATTGTATTGTGTCCATAGGCCATGCTAGTTCATTGTCGATATCAGTTAATATAGACACAATAATATATTCCTGGTAATGCCCTGCACCGTATGGAATGATTAGACTGTGGTCCTTTATTTTCCCAAGAGTCTTAAATTCTGAGACAAATATTTGAAATGTGTTATTATTAAGTGGGTATTGCAACTTTGGATATTATTTTCTGTGAAAAGTTTAAAAATTATGTCCATTGGGATACTTTAACCAAGAACATATGAAACATGGTGGACACAGGTTTAGACTCTACATTGCTTTCCTGTCTCCTTTTTTTTTTTTTTTTTAACCCTTTGTTTATTGTCACCTGGGACAAAGTGTTTACTCCTCAGAAACTTACTTCCATAGCTCTTGGCAGAATAATTTTTATTCTGTATTCCTTCCTAAAAGTCGAATGCTGGAACATTAGTTGAGAATGCCTCAAGCTTTTTGGGAAAAGATACCACATTAATGCTCTATTTATATAATCAAAGAGTATATTGCATGTATAAGCAAATATTTTAAACACACTACTGAAATTCAGTGCAATTTGTAGTCTCTTTGCATTCCTGCTTAAAAAAAGTTATCTGGAAAGATCTACATTCTCACTCAGGGATATCACATGATGTCCTTTCTGAGTAATGTAAGGGTGGAGGTCAGGAAGATGAGAAATAAACTAATCAACAACGACAGATATCATTAAACTTTGTAACATTTTTCCAGGTAATATTGCAGTGTTTTAGAAAAATACATTCAAACTTTTTTTTTTTTTAAACTTTAAGTAGTATTCAGTAGTTTAAGACTAGCCATGGGTTCACTATGCACTTTTCGTAGCAACTGAAATATACATCTCAGACATTGTTTTGTTTTGTTTTGTTTTCTATGCAAAAAACAGTTACAGACACAACAAAGGAGTCACAAAGATGTAATTAAACTCAACTGATTTCTAATATATTCTTCACCCTTTACAACTATTACATTCCCACAGTAATATATTACTTAAAGTAACAATTATCCTGTGATTTGGTTTGTTTTACATAAAATGTTGTTGTTGTTGTTGTTGTTAAGTGCCGTCGAGTCGGTTCCGACCCATAGCGACCCTGTACAGGGTTTCCGAGGGTGTAAATCTTTACGGGAGTAGAAAGCCTCATCTTTCTCCCGCGGAGCAGCTGGTAGTTTCGAACCGCTGACCTTAAGGTTCACAGCCCGATTCGTGTTACAATATACTATTTCCATATAAACTATAAGATGTGGTTGTTCAGATGAAAAGCTGAAGATAGAAAAATGAATTTAATTTTAGCTCTAACATTGGGAAAACTTTTAAAAAGTAAACTTCATGATCTGTTACTAGATTGGGAGAAAATGCCATTTCTTTTCAATGACACTATATAAGAGAAACAGAAAATATAGGGTAGAATTCTGCTAGCTGGAAAGTTATTAGAGGTCTGTGATGAGTGTATATTAGAGAAGTACAGTCATCTTGTACTTCTCTTAGCAAGTGACACTAACTTGTTTTTGCTTGGATATAGATGAGTGCTGGCAAGGGCAGGAGAATTGGGAATATTAACTTGGGTCTTTACATTTTAATAACAATAATGGCTATAATGCATTTCTTGTTACTATAATAGAGTTTAAATTCTAAAATACATGACTGTGGTCTATATTGGAAATCCTAGCTTGATTTTGAGTCTTGACATTAAGTTCAGACTCCTTTTGAGTTCTTAATGACCTTTAAAACAGTAATGTGG
>NW_006408853.1:2688042-2689011 GCF_000296735.1 Chrysochloris asiatica
TAATCCATATTGAAGGCTGTGCTCTTTGATCTTCATCATTAAAAGTTTTAAGTCCTCTTCACTTTCAGCAAGCAAGGTTGTATCATCTGCATATCTCAGCTTGTTAACGGGTCTTCCTCCAATCCTGATGCCATGTTTTTCTTCATAGAACCCAACTTATTGTATTATTTGCTCAGCATACAGGTTGAATAAGTATGGTGAAAGAATACAACTTTGTCACAAACCTTTCTTAATTTTAAAACATTCAGTGTTTCCATGTTCTGTTAGAACAACTGCTTCTTGGTCCAGGTACAGATTCCTCATGAGCACAATTAAGTGTTCTGGTAAACTCATACTTCACAATGTTGTCCATAGCTTGTCATGATCCACACAATAAAAAGCCTTTGCATTGTAAATAAAGCACAGTTAAACATCTTTCTGATATTCTCTGCTTTCAGCCAAGATCCATCGGACATCAGCAATGCGATCTCTCGTTCCATGGCCTCTTGTGAATCCAGCTTGAACCTCTAGAAGTTCTCTGTCAATGTATAATTGTAGCCATTTCTGTATTACCTTTAGCAAAACTTTATTTGCTTGAGATATCAAAGAAATTGTCTGAAGATTTCCGCATTCCATGGGGTCACCCGTCTTTGGAATGGGCACAAATATGGATATTTTCCAATCAGTCAGCCAGATAATAGTCTTCCAAATTTTTTGACAGAGATGAGTGAGTGCCTCCTGTGCCACCTTACTTTCTTGAAAGATTTCAGTTTTTATTCCATCAATTCCTGATGCCTTGTTCTTTGCCAATTCCTGCAATGCACTTTGCACTTACTCCTTCAGTATCATTGGCTCTTGATCATATGCTACCTCTTGAAACAGTTGAATATTAACTAATTCCTTTTGGTACAGTGACTCTGTGCATTCCTTCCATCTTCTCTTGATGCTTTCTGCATCATTCAATAATTTGCCCAGAGAATCTTTCAATAA
>NW_006408853.1:2691032-2692402 GCF_000296735.1 Chrysochloris asiatica
AACGTGGATAGGTAGTAGATTAAAATACCAACCAAGAGGGAAGGAGTCTTCACAGCAAGAATCATTCCCATCCCATCTGTACACATGATTGGTAGGGATGGACAACTTAGACATTGGCTATCAAAAATGGGGAGGCTATAAATGCATGAAGTGACTGACTGGCTTACAAGTTTTCAACAGGGAGTTTAGTTTCAGAGCATGTGTGGGAAGATAGAATTCCCACTGAGTGGTTTTCGTCCTGTCTAGACTGATCTGGTGAAAAGAAGTGGGGATAAGATTCTTATGATTCAATAGTGTGTAATTATTATCATGATTAATTGGTATTGTTGCAACTGTAAAGGTAGAAGTTTTGTTGTAAAAAAGGTGGAGTGGTTGATCTTACACTCCAGGAATGAGGACAATAGGACCACCAAGGGAAAAGAGCAAGAGCAAAGTATGGGACCTTATCTGGAGAAGTGGTGATGCCAGGGATGGAGGCAGAGATGATGACGTGGATAGATGGAATAGCTGAGGACTCTAGACTCATGAAAAGAGAGGGACTGTGTGCTGGTGGCCAGGAGGATGGTTTTCATGTTGTGCCCTTTGATTGTTTCAATGATTGTATATTCCTGAGTGTTTTGGTGTAGATTCAAAACATAAACAGAGGTAATAGAAGCAAATACTGTTGAATGGTGATATATGGAGTGGATTGTAATCATTGCAATGAAATGAAATATGATGAGTATAAAACTGATTTTCTCCCATGTAAACTATCACTCAATTCACAATAAAAGCTTTAAAAAATATATACCATGTTCTGCTAGGAGAACAAACTAATCTTGTGTCGACAGAATATAGCAAGAATGCACTTTTGAAGTCATGATGATCATATGTCATCTCTCATACTTTGGTCATATTATCGGGTGAGACCAGTTCCTGGAGGAGGATATCATGGTTGTTAAAGCAGAGAGACAAGGAAAAATTGGAAGACCCACAATAAGTTTGACTGGCAAAATGGTAGCAGCAATGGGCTCAAGCTTAACAATGATCATAAAGTTGGTGCAGTACTGGGCAGTGTTTTGTTCTGTTGTGTATAAGGTCTCTATCTATTGGAACCAACTCCATGGTACCTTACAAAAACGACCTCTATCCTAAGTTAAAAATATATGACTCAGGGATTCATCATAGTTAGACATATCCTTACCAATATGTACTCTGGTGGTCAGAGCACCAGACAAAGTACTGCAAGTTTTTAAATTCTGCAATTGTGTACATATCTCAATCATGAATTTTTTTATCTGCTTCTGTATTCCCACCTGCAACAGTGATGAATTGACCTGCCACCCATCATGATTTTGTGGAGATTTCCTTTGTTTTCCACCATCTATAAT
>NW_006408853.1:2693767-2695074 GCF_000296735.1 Chrysochloris asiatica
TGTGCTCGTTGATCTTCATAAGTAAATGTTTCAAGTCCTCTTCACTTTCAGCAAGCAAGGTTGTATCATCTGCATATCGCAGGTTGTTAATGAGTCTTTCTCCATTCCTGATGCCACTTCCTCTTTTGAATCCAGATTGAACCTCTGTAAGTTCTCTGTCAATATATGCTTATAGTTGTTTCTGTATTACTTTTAGTAAAATTTTACTCACATGGGATATCAAAGATATTGTCTGATGATTTCAGCATTCCATTGGAACAACACACTTTGGAATGGGCACAAATGCAGATCTCTTCCAATCGGTTGGTCAGATAGTTTTCTTCCTAGTTTTTTTGCATAGGTGAGTGAATGCCTGCAATGCTGCCTCACTTTCTTGAAAGATATCAATTCCTCATAATTTTAGATTGTTAAGTGTAGTCTTCCAAGCAAACTTCTCTCAAGTGAGACCACTGTTTTGAATTTAGAAAATTAACATCATAAATGGAAATTATAGTAACTACATCACCTGAATTTAGAGATCATCTGAAGAACAGATTTGATACATTAAACATTAAATTACTGGAGATCAGAAGAGTAGAGGGATAACATCAATAACACCATACAGGAAGAAAGCAAAATGTCATAAAGAAGACAAATAATAAGAAAAGATTAAAATGGATGTCAAAAGAAATACTGAAACTTGCTCTCCAGCATAGAGAGCAACAACAACAATATATCTTTTTTTATATTTAGTATGACTTCTTTGCAAGTTACTATTATTTCTTTTTAAGGGGTTAGTTTTTAATAGAAATTAGATTATTATCTTAATTTGTTGTTCTTAAAATTACTTTTTATTGATTTTTGTTTTTCTGCCTTCTGATTCACCAGTTTTTTTTTTCCCCTTCAGTGGTAATCATTGCTATATGGTACTTTTTTACAGCTATTAAATTAATAATATTTGTAAATTATTTAGCTTCTAAAATACTGAGCGATTCTCTTTTTTTCGTACATCAATATCTTTTTTATTTAGTATGTATGTATCAATTTGAATATATACAGGCCAGCCTTTGCTACCAACTTATTCTTGGTCATCATCAATTCTGTGGTAAGCATGATTCTTTCAAAGGACCATCTTTTGATACCTATTTATTTACTATGTATTTTTGTTGGTAAATGTAATTGAGCTGGTTCCAATTTATAGAAACTCCTCTATATTATTTCTGAAATGTGGCTGATGGGTTTGAACCACTCACCTTGTTTTTAACTGTCCATTTCTTATACATAAAAAGCAAACAGCCACCACTTGTCTGTCTGTCGTGCTGTGGTGG
>NW_006408853.1:2701124-2706721 GCF_000296735.1 Chrysochloris asiatica
GACAACAACAACATTGCTTATACCACAGCACCCCTCCCATGACTCTTTATTGTATACTGGCATCAAAAAGTCATATTACTATATATGAAGGGGTCTTTATAATCCTTGACAAAGAAGTACCCCCAGAAAAATCAGACATGTTAATTTAAAATTTATTGCATACTTAATAAAGTTAGTTACTATGTTAGGCATGTGTGTATAAAATAAAGTAAAATAGATATCAAACATTTATCTTAATTATTTTATTCAATAAATATTTATTGAATGTTACTTTGTGCCATATCCTTCTATAGAACTTGTTGATACAGTATTTACAATGTCAACAAGGTCACTACTCTCATCGATAGTTATCCAACAAATTATTTTTCAAAAATATCAGACATTATGAAGTTTTAAACCTAGTGGAGTAATATAATGAAATATTACTATGTAGATGAGTTGGATAGCGAATACTTGAAATATCTTTCTGAAGATATGATATTCATCCTAGAACCCAAATGGCATAAAGAAACCAACAAATCAAATATTAAGGAAAGGAGCATTTCAATCATAGGGATACTTAGGAAGTCACTGTAGAAAAACTGAACTTAAATGGTTGGCAGTGATTGTGTGAGGTCAAGTTGTTGCTGACTCATAGAGCCCTTATGTAAGATTTCCGTAGCTGTATATCTTTATGGGATCAGAAAGTCTCATCTTTCTCCTGTGGAGTGGCTGGTAGGTTCGAACTGCTGATCTGGTGGTTAGCAGCCCAACTCATAGCCCACTATACTACCAGGACTCCTTAAGGAACTGGAATATGGACACTATGAGTAAAATAGAGTGAACGAGTGAGGGACTTTTGTGGAATTACACATGAGAAGTAAGAGCTAGATTATGTATGGGGGAGTACTATAGCTGTGTAGGATAAGCACTGTATATTGTTGTTAAGTGCCATTGAGTTGATTCCAACCCATAGCGATCCTATATAGTGTTTCCAAGGAATAGTTGGTGAGCTTGAATCACCAATCTTGTCGTTCAAATCAATTTTGCAGTCCAGCACATTAGCCCACAGCGCCATACCAAGACTAACCACAAAATCAGGGGTTCAAGTCAACCACCCCCTAGAAGAAAAATTATACTTTTAGCTTCAGGAATCCTATATAGTGTCACTATGAGTCCGAACCAATTTGATGACAATTAACAGCAACAGATTATGTACGTTGGTAGACAACAATAGAGAGTTTGTTGTTGGTTGAGTGTGTGTTTTTATCCGTCATTACATTCCATCATTATTACATTCCATCAAAAACTTAAAGTGTTCTGATCTTATTATTATTATTTATTTGAAACTCACTGCCTTGTAAAGAATGGATTGTAGAATAGCAAAATAAATAAGATGTAAGACTCTTACAGAAGTGTAATTCTGGTGAGAATTCATGGTGAGTTGGATGATGGAGATGGAAAAATGGACGGATATGTATTAAATTATTTTAAAGTGAATAATAAATGACTACAGATATTTTGTATATGAGGACAAGAAGAAAATAAATGGGAGACTCAAAGATGAGTCACTATGATAGGAATATCCAATACATCTTTAGATTTCTTGTAAGAAGAGCTATTTAAACTGAGTACTGGGAATTATTAAGAGTTATTCAAATAGTGGTAGATAAAAGGAAAGTCTCAAGAGCTACTTCAAGAAGTATTCATTTTATTGTGAAGATGATAGAGCACAAATTAAAATTTTAACTGGGAGGTGACATAGTCATATTTGTTAGATCAGAATAAGAGGTTATTAGAATCATCTGGCTTCCATCACTGTAAAGTTAAACTTATTGTCGTACAGTATGTAACTATTAGAGTTATTCCATATTTGGATGAATAATTTAAATTAAAACAACAACAAAACTTACTTTTGAAACTTTTTTTCTGGTAGTGTATATGATGATGAGGAAGGAATTTATGCATGGAGTGGATTATCGCTAAAAATCTGAGAAATGTGTCCTGAGCAAAACACTTTGAAGATTATGCAAGGGATCTTATAAAAGTTTTTAGCAATGATGTAATAAGTAGAGGTACCTATGGGAAAGCAAAGTGAGATGTGACTCTTCAAATCTGTACACAGATGATTTAAATACTTTATGAATCAATATAACTTATTTTATGAAGTAGCAAAATCTTCAACTTTACAACTGGAAGTTTGATATGCAAGGAAATTGGAAACAATATTAAAGGTGTTGCATTGCTTTTTTTTTTTTAATTTTAAAAGATTACTCCATATAATTACTGTTTTTATTTTGTTTTGGTCAGCGTTTTCAATGAGTTCTGATAGGATGAAGTGGAGAGCAAGAATATTCATTAGGAAGCAGCTTTTCCACAAGTGAAACAACAATCTGTGTAGTGAAAAAATCTGAGATTTTATATTATTTAGCAGCACAGATGGTTCAACAACTGCTACAACTGTATACTCTTCAGCTTTTTGTTCCCAGGCATGTTATGACAAATATAATATAAACAAATGTCTTCCAACTTAATTATGGTGGTAAGAGTATGTTCAGTAATGTAGATCAGAAAAGTAAAATTTTGCCCCCTTAGATATTGATTTTGAAAAATGATAAAATATTTTCCTTTTGATGTTTAAAAACCAGTGTTAATGGAGCTTATATTTAATTATCTTCCTTCTTATATTACAGCTAGTTTCTTAAAAGGCAAACAAAAAAATATATTTGTCAATGCAGACAATAAAGCCAAATTTTGGTTGATAACAATATAATTATCTTGTACCAGATATGGTGTAAAATAATTTGTTCAACTGTTAAAGAGAGATAAACCATCCACTGAGGGTGTGACCTAACTTCTGCATTCTTTAAATACTAACTTATTGTCATATTATAATGGTTTTGGTAAAATGTATATAATTCAAATTTCAAAGTTACATTACTCAATCATGTGATTTAAATTTCATTAAAACGTAGTTACACTTTCTTTTATTTTCCTCTGTGAAAAAAATAGTTAATTTGTTTATTGCTTACATCATTAAAACTATCTAGGTAAAAAGGTGTCTAATATTTTTAGTTGATTATGTTTTATTATTAAATATTCAAAGTAAACAAGAACAGAGAATACAATAACTTCATTTAGTTTTGATATTCTATAGTATATACTGTTCACCATGTTTAATGAAATTTATTATTACTGATATAATTAAAATCTTTCAGTTCTCCTTCTTGATCTATTTAGATGTAACCACCTCTAAAAATTAAACTTTATCATTCTTACACTTTTACTGTGTGGATTCCTGGTGTGGCAGGATAATGAACTGGACAGAAGGGTTGGTTTCAAACTCACCATCCACTCCTTGGAAATCCTATGAGTTGGAACCAACTCAATGACACTTAATAACAACTATCTCCTTATGTATCTATACATCTAAGTTAATTATATGGTTTGGATTTTCAAATTTTAAACTTAAGACTCCCTTTAGTGTTATTAATACTACTACCCTAACTTTCTTCCCCATGACTTGTCTGTCAGTTTGTTGTATTGTAGTGACTTGCATGTTGCTAGAATGCTTGGTAAGTGGAAGGTCAGTGACAAATAGGAAGGCTCCCAGCAAGTTGGATTGATATAGGAGCAGAAACAATGGGCTCAAATATAACAAAAAATGTGAGTATGGAACAGAACAGAGCAGTGTTCCATTCTGTTGTGCATAGGGTTGATAAGAGTCAGAACCAGCTTGATGTCCTTTAAAAAGACTTTCTTTTGCTTAGTGGTTTGCATAACATTCCATTTTCTTCCATTCTTTTATTTTTAAGTTTTCTTTGTCCTTCAATTTAAAGTCTGTTATAATCATATATAAACTTGATTGAAGTTGTCAAGGACTTCATTCTTCTTGGATCATTTATCAACACTCATGGACACAGCAGTCAAGAAACAAGCAACATATTGCATTAGGCAAATCTGCTGCACAAGACCTTTTTAAAGTATTGAAGAGCAAAGATGTCAGCTTGAGGGCTAAAGTGTGCCTGACCCAAGCCATGGCATTTTCAATAACCTCATATGCATGTGAAAGCTGGACAGTGAATAAGGAAGACCATAGAAGAATTTATACTTTTGAGTTCTGGTGTTGGAGGAGAATATTAAAAGTGCCTTTGGCTGCCAAAAGAACCAATAGATCCATTGTGGAAGAAGTGCAGCCAGAATGCTCCTTGGAGGCCAGGATGGCCAAACTTCATCTCTCATACTTTGTACATATTGCCAGAAGGGACCAGTCACTGGAGAAGAATGTCATGGTTGATAAGGTGGAGGGTCATAGAAAAAGAGGAAGACCCCCAACAAGATGAATTGGCCAAGTGGCAGCATGTATGGACTCAAGTGTGGCAACAAGAGTGAAGTTGACCCAGGATCAGGCAGTGTTTCGGTCTGTTGTGCATAAGGTGGCTGCAGGTCGGTACTGACTTGATGGCACTTAAAAACAACAACATTATAATCAACATATATATTAGATTCTTTTTACTATCAATTGCTGTAAACTTAGCTGAAAAACAATACAATTTTATTGTGTTACAGTACTGGAGGTCATAAGTCCCAAATAAATCTTAATGGGTCAATGAATTGTTGACAGAATTGTGTTCTGAGGGATTCAGGAGAGAATTTGTTTCTTGACTCTTCTAGCTTTTAATTACTTCCAGCATTTTTGACTCATGGTTACATCATTCTTATCTCCCCTTCCATTGTCAAATTATCTTTTCTCATGCTTATCTCTTGCTTTCTTCTTATAAAAGTCTTTGTGATATTGGGTCCACTTGAATAATTCAGGATAATCTCCACATCTCAATATCTTTACTTTAGTCATACATATCTGCACAATCCCTTTTGCCATTAAAAGAGGCAACATTCACAGGTTCTAGGGATTGGACATAGACATCTTTGGGCGGCCAAATGTTTAGTCAGCACCATAATGTTTTTATCCATTTTTAAGTACTCATCCTTGAGTCCTAGTGTGGCGCTGTGGGTTAATGCACCAGAATGCAAAGCCATTTGAACTACAAGGTCGGCGGCTCAAGCTTATCAGCTGCTCCTCGGAAACCCCATGCAGGGTTGCTATCGGTCAGAACCAACTTGATGGCACTTAATAACAACAACAACATTATCCTGACTTAAAAATATATATAATTGCAATGTTTATTCTCTTTGTATTCAATGTAATAACTGCAGTGTAATTTTTCTAAAGTTCTCTTTATTTGTAGCTTTTAGAAGCATTAGCCTCTGTGATCTATTACATCCTACCCAGATGCAATTGCTCTTTAAATACTGTGATAGCAGTTTTTTGGAAATTTTCTAGAATCTTTTTATAATTTTTAATTTTCTGCATGTTTTTTCAAACCTTCTTTTGAACTATTACTTATTCTTTTATTCCATCTGCTATTTTGGAGATTGTAATTACTTCTATTCTTATTGTTATTTTCTCATTTATAAAAACAAGGCTCTCTGGTGACACAGTGGTTAAGGTGATTGGCTGCTAACTGAAAAGATTATCGGCTTTAATCCACCATCTAGTTTGTGAGAAAAGTATGTGGCAGTCTGCTTCCATAACAATTTTCAGTCATGGAAATACT
>NW_006408853.1:2718700-2719314 GCF_000296735.1 Chrysochloris asiatica
AAACTTTCCCTCTCCAAATCCCTTGTTCTGGCTTTCCCTATATTTAGAAAACAGTTCATGGCCAGCTCTTGGGCTGAGGGTATCTGTGCACATGCGTGGGAGAAGAACCTACCAATGATTAGGATGGGGTGTGCCCACTAGCTCAGGTACACTCTCTAGCCATTAGAATGGGGATGCACAAACAGTAGAAGACCAATGAAAAGATACAAAAAAAAAAAAAAAAAGACAATCAGAACAAAGTAAAACCGATAAAATTGTATTGTCTACCTTTGCTCCAAGGACCCGCATCATTTTTAAATGGTGTTTCTGCTCCCTCACTTGGTCTTGCTATTTGGTCTTGCCCAAGTTGTGGGCCCCTGGGCTGCAAAATGGCCGATTAAAAAGTACATGATTCCTACTTCTGTTTCAAGTTCCACTAGCTATAAGCCTTCAATTTTTTAAATATTCCTATCTATGTGGTTTTGAGTTTTGGACCTCTGCCCTGAATCTGCTTTGCCTGGTATTCTATGGTATTACTGATGGCAAACCTCACTGTACCTCTACCCTAGCGACCATTTTCATGAACTTTTTTAAGCCCATTCATAATATTAAGACTTTTCTGTCACAAGTTTGCA
>NW_006408853.1:2721783-2727911 GCF_000296735.1 Chrysochloris asiatica
ATCACTGACTCATTGGAAACCCTACATAGGGTAGCTATGAGTCAGAACTGACTTGACATCACTTAACAACTACAACAATATAAATGTATATTGTGATGAAAAAAGCACCTAGATTTATTGAAATTTGAGTCCCATCTGCAGATGCATTGTCAGGACAAACCAAATGATTTTGTTTGCATTTTAAGGCCCATGAAGTCCTGACATGGGGGTGTGGGTTAATGCACTGGGCTGCAAAGCCTGTTTGAACCACGAGGTCAGTCGTTCAAGTTCGCCAGCCACTTCTCAGAAACCCTATACAGGGTCATTATGGGTTGGAGCTGACTCAATGGCACTTAACAACAGCAACAGCATATGGTGTTTTGGCTGGATATTCCCCATAACTATTGTAAATGTTGGATAATGACAGATATTGCCAAAATCTTCTAAATATTTTTACGTAATTTACTGTGTATTGTACAATGCACATTGATTTTATTTATCATTTTGATCTATAAATATGTGCGTAATGCTTTCTGTGTGTTGTATAGTCTCATAAGTAGACTCTTAAACACTCATTGGAAGGAATTATTTTATCTTCTATATACTGCAAAGCTAGTCTGTCTCTTTCCTATTATTTCAGCATATTTCCTTTGCTCAGTCCCTCTCTGACCTTGCCTCAGTATAACTTCCCAACTCATCCTTCAATTCTCTACTCTGTTGTAGGACATCTTGTTGAGCTCTGAATACATATTTCTCATTTTTGTTCCTGGGATCCTTACCTGAAATGTTCCCTTCCAACTGTTGTCTATTGAAATTTCACTAAATCTAACTCTAACCTTAAATACAGTCTCCATGGATTCCCTCTTGACTCTATAAAGTAATTTAAATTTATTTTTATCCACTCCCTTAGCACCCCATTACCCTTTTTTGTTTATTTTAAAAACTTATCATGTGGTTAAATAGCATATTTCTTGTTTTTCTTTCCCATTTAGATGACAAGTTTCAAAAGATTTGGATATATATCTTTTTTATTTGGTGATGAATCCCTGTTGTTGTTTAAGTGCCTTTGAGTCAGTTCTTGCTCATAAAGATCCTGTATAGAGTTTCTGAGGAGAGGTTGGTGGGTTTGAACTGCCAACTTTGCAGTTGAAACTGACCTTGCAGTCCAGTGCTTTATTCTACTCCGAAGAATCCCTAGTGTCTAGCAAAAAGTCCTAGCATATAGCACAGAATACAAATTCACTGAATAGCAATTGTAAGAAATACAAGAAAATATCACTTTTACTAACAGTAAGAGAGGTCTCATCCTAGTAGAAGAAGATTGGTGGTTGGTTAAAAAAATGAAGCAGAAATGAATACTCAAGTGTAGGGCAATGTCATACAATAATCTGCATACTTTTGACTGTGCTTATGTATACATAAACAAGTAGGCCCACACATCTAAATTTTTCAACGTTGAGCTGTGAGTCCTAATAGATAACTGTTTCTGATTGTTCAGTAAAATTTTGGAATCAGGTAAATGAGTGTGATGTTTTAAAAACAAAACAAAAACACAAACATGTTAACATTGAGGTGATTACAACTCTTAATAACACTCTTCTTGTTGTTAATGTTAAAAATAGACAACAAAAGCTTCATAGTGCAATTTACTTTTCAGATGTAGCCTAAATGTAAGCCATTTCAATATTAACTATAATTTGAAATTTTTTAGATAGCTTTGTATTTTTAGAGATGCTCCTGTTTTGCTTTCTCAATACCTATTTTTATAATTTTACCATAACTTATATTTGCAATCCCATACCCTATCAAAATATTACAACATTAATTGAATGTATAAATGGTTAATGAAATAGATGAGCTTTATTAAAAAAAATATTAAAAAAAAACAAAAATGATTGTCACTACCACTATTAACTTTTAAAATATAATTGCTTTGTTGCTGTTTTATTAAGTGCCACTAAGTCAGTTCTGACTCGTAGTGATTCTGTATAGCGTTTCCAAGGAGCAGCTGATGGGCTTGAACTGCTGAACTTGTGGTTCACAGTCCTAGGGTTCAAAAATCTATCTCTATTATTTTCAAAAAAGAGTATGTGAAAGAAAGCAATAGTTGGATGAGGATTTAAAATGTGGGTGACTTTTATATAATTATAGAATTAGAAATCATGGAGAATACATTCATTTGTTATGTAAGAAGGAATCACTATGATTAGTTTAATGTAATATAAAAATATTTTGGGAAATTATTTAAACAAGTCTAATTGCTCTAGTATATAAACTGTGTCTAGGGAGTAAATTATATGACTCTACAACTATACTAACTTAAGATTATGTAGACTGTACTGAAGTAGTTATTTATCCATGTTCCTTTACTAATGAAAAATTTCTTTTAAGAATTCTTTCAAATTATGAGCCTAGTAGCAACACATCTGTTGATTTATCAGCTTGTTTTCTTAATACATTTTATAATTATTTAAGCTTCTTAAATATTTTTAAAAATGATATCATAATACAAATGCATTTTATTGATTTATCTGGACAAACCATTTCTATGTCAAAGGACATATTAAACCAGTTCTGCTTCTTATCATTAGTTTTAATAGTATTCAAATTATGTGACCACATTTTTAACTGCTCAATATCAGAAGATATTTTCAACTAGTTGGAGAGAAAGCCTACAATTTCACAGAACAATAACACGTACAATAATTCAGCCATCATTTATTCTGGAGTTTTATTTGTCGTCAGGACTATGGAAATAATATAAATATAATTATTTCATTTAACTGATTAAAAAAATAACCACTCATCTGTCACTTTGTTGTATTGTGGTGGTTTGGTATGGCTGTGATATTAGAATATGCCACTAGTACTTTAAATATCAAAAGGTCATCCATGGTAGACAGGTTTCAGTGAAACATGCAAATTAAGACAGGTGAGGAAGGATAGACTGGTCACTTATGAAGGTTAGTCTCTGAAAACCTTAAAAACAGCTGCTGAACATTGTCTGACATAGTGCTGAAAGATAAGTCTCTGGTTGGATAACACTCAAAATATAACTGGGGAAGAGCTATCTGCTCAAATTAGAGTTGACCTTAATTATGTGGATGGAGCAAAGTTTGGGGTACTGTTTATTCCTAATGAGCACAATTAAAATTAGGAAGAAAAAAAAAACAAACAAACATTCATTAGTAATTGGAACCTGAAATGTATGAAAAATAAATCTAGGAAAACTTGACACCATCAAAAATGAAAATGAATACATAACAATTAATATTCTAGATATTATTGTTGTTAAGTATTGCTGTATGTCAAATTTGGAAGATAGCTACCAGTCAAACTGATTGAAAGAGATAGACTTTTTGTGCCCATTCCAAAGAAAGGTAACTCAGAGAATATAGAAATCATTGTAGGCATTAACAAACTGTAATGGAATGGTATTGTCCATTTTTAATCAGACAGTCACTATGCCAGAACTGGCAAATTGAAGAGGAATGATATGCCATTAATCATCAAAAATGGCATTTCAAGATCTGTCTTGAATTACAATGATGTCTGTGATAAGATAATATCCATACAGCTATAAGAACAAACAGTTAATACCACTATTAAATCAAATTTGTGCAACAAACACTAAAGCAAATGATGATAACATCAATTTTATCAACTTGAACAGACTGAACTTGATCAAATATGCATCAACATGCATTGATAGTTACTGGAGATTGGAATGGAAAATTTGAAGATAATTAGGAAGGATCAGTATTTGGAAACCATGGCTTTAGTGATAGAAATCAAGCTACAGATTTCGTGATAAAATGTTGTAAGTCCAATGATTGATTTATTGCAAATAACTTTTTTGAGCAACATAAATGTTGACTTTTGCTACTCAAATGTTGGGATATACATGATTAAAACTGACTATATTTGTGGGAAAAGCAGCTTAATATCTTCAGTCAAAACAAAGCCAGGAACCAAACATGGAACAGAAAGAAATTGCTTATATGGAAGTTGAAGCTGAAAAAAATTAGAACAAGGAGGGCCTAAGTATGATACTGAATATATCCCACTTGAGTTTAGCAACCATTTCAAGAACAAATTTGATGGATTAGATACAAACGACCAAAGATCAAAGGAGCTATGAGATAATATCAAGAACATCATATATGAAATAAAAGGTTATTTAAAACACAATGAAGAAAGAAAGGAGCAATAGCAAAAATATGAAGGCAACCTAAGTGCTAATCAATGGAACAATCATAAACAAATTTTGGTACATACATACAATAGAATATTATGCTACCTTGAAGAATAACAAGGAAGCTGCAAAACACCACATAATATGGATGAACCTAAGGACATGATGCTGAGTGAAATTTGTCAGTCACGAAAGGACAAATATTGCATAAAACCATTATTGTTAGGAAGACCATTATTGTTAAATCTTAAGAAAAGTTATCCATACTAAAAGGAAATATATATATATATTGGTTACCAGGGGTAAGAGTGAGGGGACAGTAGAGCACAAGGTATGGGATAGACACATAATAGGTCAGGTGTTGGGAAGGGCAATATATTAGAAGAGGGATGGAAGAACAATGTAGATAGGGAAACACGTAGGCAGACTTGCATGGGCAAAATGGAACAGAGGTAAATAATAATGTATGCTCAACCTTGAAACAACAGGGCTTGGTCGTACAGGGATTGAGGCATAGTCTGAATGGGAAAAAGATGGGAAATAATGTTAAAATGCTTGACTATCTTATGAATATTGGTTTCCCTTATCTTCTACTGCAAAATAGACACTTGAGTGGGATAGAAGGGAACATCAGGAAACTAGATTACAGAAAACTTTTAAGCCAGCCATCAGTCTACAACTGATTGGAATATTTAATATGGGTTCTAGAACACGCCAAATGAAGCAGGCTTCTTGTGGAGTCTTTGTAGTGTATAGATCTCAGATGGAATTCTGAGCCCCATGGAGAACCTTCTGGGGTGGGATATTCTCATTTGAAGGACAAGCAGACCAGCCTGGAACAGCTAGAGGAACAGAAGATACTTCTTGAAAGAAAGACCAGCAGGAAAAATCCAAAACAAAAATGGCAGTCTAATTGGCTACTCCAAGAACAAGCAAGTTGTTCACTGGGAAGCCACCAAGGAAAGTAATCAAATCACTTCAGGACAACTCCCCCTCCAAGACTGACACTCAAGGGGAACACATAAGCAGGCATTTAAGCTTGCTGGTGAACACATTGGTCTACTCGTGAGTGGAAGTGGGGGAAAGTGATCAATTAAGATAATGGGCTGAATTTAACCACGTGCCATAGACTCCCATCCACCTGTAGAAAAGAGAGACAAGAAGAAGAACTGGTTGGTCTGAAGTGTGGTGAGACCTGGGGAATCGTGAGCTCATGGACAAGTACCTAGCCATGGAGAGCTAGAGCTGAAAGTGAAGCATACAGCTGATATGAAGTGAAGGGAGATGTATAAGTTTGCCCAAACTTCCAGATATACCAATTTAACCTACCTTCAATAACTTAACGATTAGAACTTGACTAGAAGAAAATAATTTAATAAAGGAAACAAGTATAAATTGCAATAATTTGATGAACTTAGTCCATACTTATGAATATAGTAACATAAAATACCAACTGAGAGGGAAGGAGCCTTTACATCAAGGACTAAACATATCTCCTCTGTACACAGGGTTGATAGGGATGGGCAACTGAGACATTGGCTTCCTAAAATGGGGAGGGGGTCACGGCAGGGCTATGAAAGCAAGAAGCGGTTGGCTTACAAGATTTCAAGAGGAAGCTTAGTTTCAAAGAATGCAAAGTAAGGTAGAATCCCCATTGAATAGTTTTCATCTTCTATAGACCAGTCTGGTAAAACAAGATGGGGATAATAATAGTTATCATGACTAATTTCAACTCTCAAAACTATAAAGGTAGAAGTTTTGAAAAAAACAACAACAAAAAAAACAATTAGGGAGTAGTTGATCTTATAGCCCAGGAACAGAGGACTTTAAGACCATCAAGAACTAAGAGCATGAGCAGAATGTGGGACCCTATCCAGAGAAGCAGGGGCACCAGAGATGAATACAAAAATTATGACATGGAGAGATAGAGCAGCAGAGGACTCTAGATTCATGG
>NW_006408853.1:2728634-2729843 GCF_000296735.1 Chrysochloris asiatica
AGCAAAGATCAAAAAAGTAGAGGACAATAAATGTTGGTGGGGATGTGGAGAGGCTGCGATGCTCCTTCATTGTTGGTGGGATTACAACATGGTCTAACCTCTCTGGAAAGCAATATGTCGCTTCCTCAGAAGGTTGGAAATAGAAATACCTTATGAGCCAGCAATTCCTCTACTTGGTATTTACCAACAAGAAGTATGAGCCATAACATGAGTAGATATATGCACACCAATGTTCATAGCAATTGTATTTACAATAGCAAAAAGATGGAGACAACCTAAGTGCCCATCAACTGAAGAATGGATAAACAAACTGTGGTAAATACACACAATGGAATTTTATGCTACCTTAAAGAATAACAAGGAAGCTGCAAGCCACCACATAACATGGATGAATCTTGAGGACATTATGTGGAGTGAAATTAGTCAGTCGCCAAAGGAGAAATACTGCATAGGACCACTACTGTAAAAGACTAAGAAAAAGAATCCACACTAAATGGGGGTGGTGGTGCGGGGGATGCTTTGCTGGTTACCGAGATATGGAGGTGGGGTAAGGGAGGCAGGGGAAAGTAGAGCACAGGGTTGTTTGGGAGCTAGCGAAGGAGCCAATATATAAGAAAGGGAAGGTGAATGGAAGAACAAGGCGGATGGGGAAACAATTAGGCAGGTATGCATGGGCTAAGTGGGATAGAGGTAAATAATGATGTATACACAACCTTGGAACAACAGAGCTCTGGGATACAGGAATTGAGACATGATTGGAATGGGAAATATGGGTGAAATAATGTTAAGATATTTGGCTGTCTGTTGAATCTTGGTTTATCTGGCATACCATTATAAAATAGATGCTTGAGGTGGAGAGAAAATAATAGACAGAAATATCACCATAGAAATCTTGTAAGTCTGTCTTCTGCCAATAACTGATTGGAATAACTAAAATGGGGCTACAATGTGCCCAGTAAAGGAGGCTTCCTATGGAACCTCTGCATTACATAAGACCATAGGTGGAATCCTGAATTCCATCCAGAATCTTCTGAGGTGGGAAATTTCCACTTGAAGCTACAAGCAGACAAACCTGGAGTGGCTAGAAGAACAGAAGATACATCTTGAAAGAAAGACCAACAGGAAAAATACAAAACAATAACAGCAGTCTGACTGATTACTACAAGAACAAGCAAGTTGCTCGCCCAGGAGACATCAAGGCAAGTGGTC
>NW_006408853.1:2730631-2731529 GCF_000296735.1 Chrysochloris asiatica
GATGGGGATAGGTCTCTTGTGGTACAATAATGAATAATTATTATCAGGAATGACTGTGAGGGTTGCAAATGTAAATGTAGACGGTTTATAGCAAAAGGAGTGGAGTCCTGGACCGGAGGTTCCTAGGACGATCAAAGGAGAAAAGCGGATTGTAGGGTCCTACCCAGAGAAACAGTGATACCAGATATGGAGGCAGAGACAATGACGTGGAGAGATGGAGCGACTGGGGACTCTAGACCCAGAGATGGAGAGTGGCTGTGTGCTGACGACCTGGGGGCAGGCTTTCAAGGGTATACCCTTTGGTTGTTTGCTGATGCATGAAGGGGATTTTACCCACGGCAGTGAAACAATATATGATAGGATGAATGCAAAGCTAATGTTCTCCCATGTAAACTATCACATAATTCATAATAAAGCATTAAAAAAAAACAAAAAACCTCTGTTCTTCTATGTAAACTATTACTCAATTCACAATAAAAACTTCAAAAAAAATTAAGCTTGTCAAAACTTCAAAAAAAAAAGAAAGGAAGGAAAGGGTCAAAGTGAACTTAAGAAGGGACTCAAGTTAGCTCTTGAAGGCAGTCAAACTAATGCATGTGGAAAACATAATGAAGCAAAAAAGCTGAACAGAAGCAAAAGCAGCTCAAAAAGACAGTGACAAGTATTTTAATGACACATACAGCAAATCGGTTCTTGAGATTGTCTCTAAATTCAGGTGGGATATGTTCAAGGTCATATTTTTCCTTTTGAGGAATTGTTTTAATTATCTTCAGTCTGAAGCAATTTATGGTCTGTTGCACATTTTGCCACTGTTCTTGTCTTGACCGATCATATGGTGTTCTTCCACTGTGTCTTTCCAAAGATGTAGTCAATTTTATGCCAAAAGAACCAATAGCTC
>NW_006408853.1:2732764-2733921 GCF_000296735.1 Chrysochloris asiatica
TATTTTGAGTACCTTCCAACCTGAAGGGCTTATCATCTGGAACTATGTCTGACAATATCCTGGTGTTATTCATCATGTTTCAATATTCAAAGTCTGGTGCTGACAGTGTTCTGCTACTACTCATAATGTTCTCAATGACTAACTATTAGTAAATAGTCTTTCTCTTCTTCTTCCTAGTCTGTCTTCTTCTAGAATTTCATCTGAAACCCATCCACCATGGATGACCCTGTTGGCATTTAAAATACCCATGGCATGTCTTTCAGAATCACAACAACATGATAGCTACTGCAGTACAACAAACTCACAGACAAGTTGTGGTATTTAGTGTGGTATGGCTTTAGACAAAGTGGCCTTAAGAATATTTCTGGGCAGAGAGATATGTTTGCACAGAAAGATGCAGGGCCACCAATGTTGTCTCAAGGCTTCTAGGCAAACAGGCAACTGGACTGCATGTCTGGTTGCCACCAAAAATGTAAAAAGACATGGGTAGGCTGGCCCTCCCACAGACTGTTACCATCTTTGCCCTGTCCAAAAAACTGGCTTGGCTAAGACAAGGGTCTCACAAGACTCCTATTTCCTTGTTCAAAAAGCCCCATGGACTCATAACTGGGCAGGGGTCAGCCTGTCTAATGCTAACTCCACCAGACTGGATCCACTAGACAAACTTACCCTCAAAAACTTCCACCCCATTTGCTTGTCCCCAGTCCTGCCACCCCCCACCTTCCTCCAGCCTGAGCTTTCCCTGGAATCTAGCAGAAAGAGGCCTAGCTCTCTGTCTGCCCAATGCCAGCTTTCCCCATGCCTTACCTATCTAGCCTCACATCCTTTCTGTTCCTAAGTGTACATTGTCCTCCTCAATCTTTAGCAAACACTACAGAGGTAATCAATCACGTATGCCAATATATTTGGAAGACAAAAACCAGGCCACCCAATTAAAAGAGATCCATATTTGTGTTCAAAAGAAATTTGGCCCAACAGAATTGAGATAACTATTGAATAACATTATTAATAACACCTGCAATTGTTTGAACAGAGCAAGGGAACACCGCATGTTTTAAAATTAGGAAATTATATTCTTTCACCACACTTATTCAATCTGTATGCTAAGCAAATAATAGTAGTAGCTGGGTTATATGAAGAAAAGCATGGCATCAGGG
>NW_006408853.1:2735866-2738500 GCF_000296735.1 Chrysochloris asiatica
TTAACCATCAACACTCAAGGAATTGGTTATGTGCGATGGAGTCGGTTCCAACTCATAGTGACCCCACATAGGACTTCTGAGGCTGTAAATATTTATGGGAGCAGAAAGCTCCCATGGAACATCTGGTAGTTTTGAACTACTGACCTTGAGGTCAGCAGCCCAACTCATAATCATTATGTGACTGCAGTTCAAACAAATTTACAGTCTGATGCATCAGCCCAGAGTGCCACACCAGGAGGAGAATATTAGGAGTACCCTTGACAACCAAAAGAATAAACCAATCTGTGTTGGATGAAGTACAGCCAGATGCCCACTGGAAGTCAGGATGGCCAAATTTCATCTCTCACACTTTGAACATATCAGAAGGGACCATTCTCAGGAGAAGGATAGCATGTTTGATAAACTGCAGTGTTGGAGAAAAAGAGGAAACCCCCCATCAAGATGTATTAGCACAGTGGTGACAGCAATGGGCTCAGAATTAGCAATGATTATGAGGCTTACAGGGGACCAGGCAGTGTTTCATTATTTTTTGCATAGGATCACTCTGAGTCATTGCTGACTTTTGGCATTTAACAACAGCAACAGCAAAATTTAAAAATGGTTACAGTAATACACTGACAGGTTAGTGTAATCAATTCAAGTTGAATTCAGCAAAAATTGAACACATAAAGAAAGAAGGATATCTCAGCTGGCATCAGATGAATCTTTACTGATAGCTGTGGATACCAGAAAGATATTTACTTGTGCTTTATAGACTATGAAAGACACTTTATTGTGTGGATCATAATAGACTATGGAAATTATTGTGACAAATGGGTATTCCAGGACACTTAATTGTGGTTATGAGGAGCCTGGACATAGGCCAAGAGACAGTTGTTCAAATCAAACAAAGGGATATTGAACGGTTTAAAATCAGGAGAGAAGCATGGCTTTGCTGTACCTTTTCATCATACTTATTCAATCTGTATGCTAAGCACATAATCTTAGTAGTTTGATTACATGAAGAAGAACATGTACAAGGATTAGAGAAAGACTCATTAACACTCTGATATACAGATGATATTGAAGAAGATTTGAAAACCTTACTGATGAAGAGAATTTTATCTTCAGCTTTCCATATAGATTGCACCTCAACAGAAAGAAAATGGAAATCCTGAGAACTGGGCCGATAAATAAGATCATGATAATTGAAGAAAAGATTGAAGTTACCAGAGATTTCATTTTGTTTGGATCCACAATATTTTTGGAAACAGCACTCAGGAAATCAAACTGAATATTGCATCAGTCATATCTGGTGCAAAAGGCCTCTTTAAATTGTTAAAGAGCAAAGATGTTAGTTTGAGGACTAAATTGTACCAGATCTAAGCTGTGGTATTTTCAGTTGCCTCACTTGCATGTGAAAATTATATAATGAAAAAAGGAAGACCATTGAAGAGGTGATGCATTTGAATTATGGTGTTTGTAAAAAATATTGAAATTACTGTGGACTGCCAGGACACCCAAATCTGTCTTGTAAGAAGTATAGCCATAATATTTCTTAGACAATAGGATGATGATATTGTATCTTTTATACTTTAGACATGTTTTCTGAAGAGATACTGCTTGGTAAAGTGGAGGGTCTGTGAAAAAGAGGAAGATACCCATTGAGGTGGATTGACACGTTTGTGGAAACAATGAACTAAAAGATTATTGTGAGGATGGCACAGAATAGGGCAATGTTTTGTTCTGTTGTGCATAGGGTTACTCTGAGTTGGAACCTTCTCAACAGCACCTAACAACAACAAAATAAGATAAGTATAAAATTATAGAGTTAGGTAGCATTTCAATTTTAACCACTGAATAATTAAGAAAGGACCCTAAGTCTCTAGAATTTGTATTAATTTCTTTCCATTGCATAACAATTAATTCTCTTAACACATGGTCTTTGACAATCTACAATAGGGAATCATGAGGAGCTATAGGATATGTGCTGGGCTGCTAAGTGTAAGGTCAATGGTTCAAATCCACCACTTACTCCTTGGAAACCCTATACAGGATTGTTATGAGATGTAACTGACTGGAAAGTACTTAACAACAACAATAATTTGCAGATCATGGGATTAGAGTTGTAAACTGATGAGAAGCTAGTTTATTCTCTTCTGGATACTAAATCATAAACAAAAATATGATACTAAATCTCACTGTTTTCCTTCTTTTAGTTATTTAATATAGATAATAAGTTTATATGTTAAAAAAAGAACATCACAAAAATACTAACATATTTTTGATAGCATTCAGTTCGCACATGCGCAGACTTACTCAAACAAAACACGTTTAAAAATATTTCTGTAATCAATAAATGGTTGCAGAAAAATTTTCCTGATAACAATCCATTTGTATTAGGCTTCATGTTGTTGTAAGGTGATGTCTAGTTGACTGCCACTCAAAGGAACCTTATGCATAACAGAACGAAGTATTTCCCTGTTCTACAGAAGCCTCACAATTTTGGTTATGTTTGAGCATTTTGTTGCAGTCATTATGTTAATCCATCCAGTTGGGGGTCTTTTTCCTTTTGTTTGGGTAATTCAAATTGTTATTAAAGTCTTCCTTATTTATCATTCAATTTTTACATGCATATGTTGTAATTGAGTTGTT
>NW_006408853.1:2739470-2741435 GCF_000296735.1 Chrysochloris asiatica
TCATTGAGTATTTCAAGTTTTCTTCCTTTTCAGCAAGCATAATTGTGTAAACTGTGTATCACAGAATGTTAATGAACCTTTCTCCAATTCTGATGCCACATTCATCTTCATACAGTCTAGCTTTCTGTGAATTATACTCAGCATGTAAACTGAATAAATGTGGTGAAAGGATACAACCTTTATGCATACATTTGCTGATTTTAAACCATGCACTATCCCTTTTCACCACTCCTCTGTTAGCATCACTCATTTGTCAGTTTTTTGTACTGTGGTGATTTGTGGATTGCTTTGCTACCAGAAGCGATGCCACTGGTATTGTAAATACCACAGGTTCTCTCATGGTGGACAGGTTTCAGTGGAGCTTCTGTACTAAGATAGACTAGGAAGAAGGGAACGTGGACCACTTCTAAATGGTTAGCTTTGAAAATCTTATGAATAGCAATTCAGTATTGTCTGATATAGTGCTGGAAGAAAATAAGCCCCTCAGATTGTAAGGCATTCAGAATAGACCTGGGAAAGAGCTGCTGGACTTGTCTCTTTTCAGTATTGGTAGGCGCCCCCATTCCTTGGAGATACCCATGTATCATGACATCACTCTTTCCCTGAATCTAGGAGCTTCTCCGTAAAAGGACCCCAGATCCAAAGATACACTCCACTAATGTGTTTTCTTTCTTGATTGTAGTAGGTCTTTCTCTCTTCACGTCCCTCATGTTTTATCTCTTGTAAAATAAATGGTATTGCAGGCCACACCCCTAAGAAAACGTCAATTGCTTGGCTGCTCATAGCAGATCTTATCATCATTAAGGATTGTTTTTATCGTTACGTATCATCAATCAGTTCTGATTCATAGGGATGCTGTATAGGGTTTCCAAGGAGTAACTGGTGGGTTTGAACCACTGACCTTGCAATAAGCAGTTCAATGCTTATACTACAACACCATGCTAGTCACTGGGGATTACTAGTTTTTAATGCTAAGTCACTGGAACCCTGGCATGAAGCTATGGGTTAATGAACTAGACTGAAAAGTTGGTTTGAATCGCAAGATCCGTGACTCAAACTCACCAGCCACTCCTTGGAAACCCCATACAGAGTCGTTATGGGTCAGATCCGACTCGATGGTACTTAACAACAACAACAATAATGCTAAGCCACTGAGAATTCTGGCCCAGTCAACTTGACACAATGCCTTAACTATCACAAACAATGAGTGTTTCCCATGTTGGATTACTTTGTTGAAACATTTCTTTTGGTATGGGTCAATTTCAGGAGCTTTGTTTTTCATTAATTCCTTCAGTGTGGCTTGGACTTCTTTTTCTACCATCGATTCTTCATTATATGTTATCCTCTGAAATTGTGGAACATCTACCAATTATTTCTGGTCAGTGACTCTGTGTATGCTTTGAAATGTTATCTACATACTGTTATGGTTCACACAGTCGAATGCCTTTGCATAAACAATTAAGCACAAATAAAAATCTTACTAATATTCCTTGCTTCCAGCAAAGATCCATCTAAAGTTAGTAATAATATCCTTGCCTCCACGTCCTCTTCTGAATCCTGCTTGAATTTTTGGCAGCTTCCTGTTGATGTGCTACTGCAATGACATTTGAATCATCTTCCCTACAATTTTCTTGGGTGTCATGTTAATGATATTTTTTGATAAATTCTGCATTCTATTGAATCAGCTTTCTTTGGAATGGGCACAGACATGGATCTCTTCCAGTAGCTTGATAAAATAGCTGTCTTCCAAGTTTACTGGCATATAATAGTGTCTTCATTATTTAGTGCTGCTATAGTAGAAATACTACAGGTGAATGGAATGGTTTTGTCAAGCAGAAATTTACTCTCTCACAATTTAACAGACTTAGTTCCATTTCTAAGACAAAGTAGAAGAGCAGAGACTAGTAAGGAACAGAAATAAAATAAATGAAGAGAGCAGAATCTTAGTTTAAACAAACAAACAAA
>NW_006408853.1:2743295-2744482 GCF_000296735.1 Chrysochloris asiatica
GTGACCATGTATGGGGTTTCCGAGAAGCAGTTGGTGAGTGTGAAAAGTAGACCTTACAGTTCAAACCAACCTTTCGGCCAGTAAATTATCTTACAGTGCCACACCGGGACTCTATGCTGCACATCAGCAGCTTTTATTCTTTCAGTGTTTAGGTTTGGCTTTGAAGGATCAGTAATATTTGGCAGAAAGCAACTGTAACACACAGTTGTTGTTTTTCTTTATTACCTTCAAGTATAACTTCCCCATAGAGATTTTAAAGCTGTGACCTTTCAGAAGCAAATTACCAAACCTGTCTCTGTGGATTGGTTCCAACAGCCAAATTTTCAGTTAATAGTCTAGCACCTGTTTGTGCTACAGAGGGACTAGCATATATGGAAACGGACACAAATGTGCTTGTGCTGGAAGAAGATCTGGACCCTGATGCTCAATCACTACAGAATTTCTAATAGGACACTCTCCTATGCCCAAATGCAAATGAAACCCATTTAGATGGTTTATTCTTACAAATTACTCATGCTGAATTGTTCATTTGCTGGGGCAAATTTTTCTGCTTACAGGAAATAATCCAATTAATTATACTTCTCATATTTTAAATTTTTAATTCTGTGGAAAATTAATTAGGTTCAAGTCAATTAACAGGACTTCTGGTGTGGCACTATATATATAAGATAAACACTGGATTGCTAACCACAAGGTCAGTGGTTCAAACTCACTCTCCTTAGAAATCTTATATAGGGCCACTGTGGAATCAATGGTGATGGCACTTAACAACAGTAAAGTCTGATAACAGAGTTTTGTGAGGCCATGAGTGTGGTGACTCGGTAATAAAATTAAGCCAGTTTTTGGAATCAGAAAGTAAAGCCAGGCAATTTGTTTCAAAAGCAGATAAAATAATGTATAATTTTTATATATAAAAGGCTTCATTTGGATAATACTGTCTCAGTCTAATTGTTGCTCTTATATTGAAAGCAGAGTGAATTTGAATGATGACATGTGTTTATATTTTCTAAAAGATGCTAAAATTCATCAGATTAATGGCAAATGTGCACCCTACTAAAATGGTAAAAATTTTGAATGAAAATGTCTGTTTAAATACAGTGCTATAAAATTCAACAGTGCTTGGTACAGTGATTTAAAGTAAGCATGACTATCTGTAAAGTACAACACATCCAGGTTTGTATTTTTTA
>NW_006408853.1:2746385-2748324 GCF_000296735.1 Chrysochloris asiatica
TTTCCAAGGTTGTAAATCTTTATGGGAGCAGAACGCCTCATCTTTCTCCCACTTAGTTTCAAACTGCTGACCTTTTCGATTTGTAACCATTCATAACAATTATTCACTATTGAATCAGAATAATTTTATCCCCATCTACTTTCACCAGACTCAACTAGACAAGATGAAAACTATTCAGTGGGGATTCTACCTTCCCTGCTTGTCTTTGAAACCAGTATGCCTCTTGTAAATTTGCATGCCAACCATTTCATGCCTTTATAGCTCCCCCTTGCCCTGCCCCACCCTGTTTTAGATGGCTAATGTCTAAGTTGCCCATCCCAATCAACCCTGTGTACTGAGGGGATAGGCTTGATCTTTGATGTGACTACTTCTTCCCTCTCAGTTAGTATTTTGAGCAACTGCATACATAAGCAAAGGTCAGGTTCATCAAATGATAGCAATTTACATTTGCTTCCTATATCAAACTTCTTGATCTTCCTCTAGTTGAGTTCTGATTATCAAGCCATCCAAGCTAGGGCAAATGGGTACTATCTGAAAACTTGGTTATTCAAGCATGCTTCCCCCCACTTCATATCAGCTGGACACTTTACTCTCAGCTCTAGTCCCAAGTGGCTAGGTCAGGTCCATGAGGTCAGAAGTTCCCAAGTCTCTCTAAATTGCAGGCCAACCTGGGCTCCCTCTTCTCCCTCTCTTATCTCAAGATTGACAGTAGTCTACGGATGGTGATTGGATTCAGCCAAAGTCTTCATTACTGCCTTTCCTAAACTTTCACTCACAAGTAGACCAACACTGTCACCATCAAGCTTACAAGCTGGATCATGTGTTCCCTTTGAGTTTCAGTCTTGGAAAGAGGTTTGTCCTGAAGGGCCTTGGCTGCTTGTCTTAATAATGGCTCCCAGGTGAACAGTTTACTTGTTCTTGTAATAGCCAAACAGTCTTTTCTTTTTCTTTTTACTGCTGGCTTCCTTTCAAGAAGTATCTTCTATTTCTCTAGCTACTCCAAGTTAGTCTGCATGTCCTTTCAAGTTTAATGTCCCACCTCAGAAATTCTGTATGGATCTCAGGAATCCACCTAAGGCCCCATACACTACAAAGGCTTGACAAGAAGCCTATCTCACATGGGCAAATTCTAGAACCTCTTTTTAGGTTTGCAGTCATTTCCAAATATTCTTTTCTATAACAACAACAATAACAACAATACCACTTAAATGTCAATTTTAGAACACATGCAAGATAAATCAATATGCACAAGACATCAGGCACCTAAACATTATTTCTCCTCTTTTACCCATTTAGACTATGCCTCAATTCCTATATAGCAGAGCCCTGTTTTTCTAAGGTTGAGCATACATCACTATTAACCTTGATCTTATTTTGGCCTCTTATGTTATCCAAAGAAGGTATTTCAAATGAATAAATCATTGGTTTTGCAGAATTCTATCATGTGTTCTTCAGCATCATTTCTATCACCAAGGCCATATTTTCCAACTACTGATCCTTCCTCTTTGTCCCCCACCTTTGCATTCCAATCACCAGTGACCAGTGACATCTTGATTGCATGTTTGATCGATTTCAGACTGAAGAAGTTGGTAGAATTCTTCTATTTCATCCTCACTGGCTTTAGTGGTTGGTCCATAAATATGAATAATAGCGGTATTAATTGGAATTACCTGTATGCACATGGATAATATCCTATCACAGACAGCGTTGTACCTCATGACTGATCTGGATATGTTCTTTAATGAATGCAATAAATGCAACAGCATTCCTCTAAGTTCGTCATTTCCTGCATAGTAAACCATGTGGTCATCAGATTCAAAATGGCCAATACCAGTCCATTTCAGCTCACTAATGCTTAAGATATTGATGTTTATACATTCCATTTTATTTTTGACAACTTCCAATTTTCCCAGATTCATACTTCGTACATTCCATATTC
>NW_006408853.1:2749454-2749901 GCF_000296735.1 Chrysochloris asiatica
AAATTGAAATTTTTCAAGAAAGTGAGGCGGAAAGGAGGCCCTCACTCATATCTGCCAAGAAATTTGCAAGACAACTATCTGGCCGACAGATTGGAAAAGATCCATATTTGTGCCCATTCCAAAGAGAGGTGACCAAACGAAATGTGGAATTATTCAGACAATCTCTTTGATATCCCAAGCGAGTAAAGTTTTTCTAAAGGTAAACAGAAACGGCTACAATCACATTGACAGAGAACTTCCATAGGTTCAAGCTGGATTGAAAAAGAGGCCATGGAATGAGGGATAGCATTGCTGATATCCAATCAATCTTGGCTGAAATCAGGAATATCAGAAAAATGTTTAGCTGTGCTTTAATAACTATGCAAAGGCCTTAGATTGTGTGGATCATGACACGCTGTGTGAACATATTGTGAACTATGAGTATTCCAGAACTGTTCATTGTGCTCA
>NW_006408853.1:2750340-2760582 GCF_000296735.1 Chrysochloris asiatica
AATTTTGTCAAGGACTTCATTCTTCTTGGATCAACTATCAACACTCATGGAAGAAGCAGTCAAGAAATCAAACGATGTATTGCATTAGGCAAATCTGCTGCACAAGACCTTTTGAAAGGGTTGATGAGCAAAGATATCAGTTTGAGGACTAAGGTGTGCCTGACCCATGCCATGGTATTTCCAATAACCTCATATGAATGCGAAAGCTGAACAGTGAATAAGGAAGACAGTGGAAGAATTGATGCTTTTGAGTTATGGTTTTGGAGGAGATTATTGAAAGTGCCATGGGCTGCCAAAAGAACCAACAGATCTATTTATGTTGGAAGAAGTGCAGCCATAGTGCCCATTGGAGGCCAGGATGGCCAAACTTTGTCTCTCATACTTCAGACATATTGTCAGGAGGGACTAGTTGCTGGAGAAGAATATCGTTTTTGGTAGGGTGGAGGGTCAGAGAAAAAGAGGAAGACCCCCAGTGAGATGGATTGGCAAAGTAGGAGCATCAATGGGCTCAAGAGGGGCAATAATGGTGAGGTTGGTACAGTATCAGGCAGTGTTTCGTTCTGCTATGCATAAGGTTGCTATGAGTTGTTACCAACTTGATGGCACCTAACAACAACCACAACAATGGAATGGGATCTTGGTGTGATGCTGTGGGTTAATGCGCTGTACTGCAAGGTTCTATGAACCGCAAAGTCAGTGGTTCAAACTCACCAGCTACTACTCATAGGATCACTATGAGTCGCTACTGACTTTATTTTGGGGGAATTTCTTTGATGACTATCAATTTCTTCTTTTGTTAAAAGTTAGTTCAAGTTTTCTACTTCACTATGTTTAAGTTTATATATGTTGTGTTTTTCTGAAAGTTTATCCATCTCTTCTTGATTTTAAATTTGTTGAAGTAAAACTCTTCATAGTATTATTCTGTTTTTATCCTTTTTATTAACATCAGTTCTGTTTTGACATTATGCATGTGGTTTCTTATATGAGTTATTTGTGTTTTCTCCATCTTTTCTTTTTTTAATTTTTCAGATGGTTTAAGAATCTTATTAATCCTTCTGAATACCCGTTTTTTGTTTTACTGATTCTTTCTAGAGTTTTTCTATTTTCTATCTCATTGATTTCTGCTCTAATCTTTATTGTTTCTTCTCTTCTGGTTACTGTAGGTTTGCTTTGCTAGTCTCTTTCTAATTGTTGGAGTTGTTGTTGTTAAGTGCCGTTGAGTCAATTCTAATTCATAGCGACCCTGTATAGGTTTTCCAAGGAGTAGCTGGTGAGCTTTAACCACTGATACCACGATTCAAATGATTTTGCAGTCTGCTGCATTAGCCCATAGAACTACACCAGGACTCCGATTATTGGAGATGTGTTAAATTTTTCATTTTGATTCTTTCTAATTTTTGAGTGTGTGCATTTATTGCTATAATTTGTTCTCTCATAACTGTTTTTGCTGTGCCCCCAAAGTTTTAGCATGTTGTGTTTTCATAGTCATTTTTTTGGTAGGGATATTTTAATTTTACCATTTATTTGTTCTACTACCCAGTAGCTTTTGAACAGAATGTTATTCAATTTTCATATATTTGACTTTATTCCCCTGATTATCCTATTGTTGATTACTAATTTTATAGCATTGTGATCTGAGAAGGGGCTTTGTAGTATTTTGAAGTTTACAAATTCATGGAGGCTTGTTTTGTGGCCTAATACATGGTCTATTCGGGAGAATGATGTGCCCTGGAATAGAATGTGTAATGTGCTGTTGTTGGGTTAAATGCTCTGTACACATCTATGAGGTCAAGTTGTTCGATTGTGTTGTTTACTTCCTCTGTGTCTTTGTCAAGTTTGATACACCACTTTCTAAAAAGGATAGAATAGTTATTTTATCCTTTTTAGAAAGTGATGTATCAAATTCTCCCAATATTATTTTAGATTTGTCTATTTATTTCTTCAATTTTATTAGAGTTTGATTTATATATTTTGGGGTTTTTTGTTGGTAGCATATATATTTATTATATTTATGTACTCTTGTTCAATTTACCCTTTAATCATAAGATAATGTCCTTCTTTGTCCCTTATGCTGGATTTGCCTTAAAGTTTATTTTATCAGAGATCAGTATTATCATTACTGTGCATTTTTTATTGCAATTAGATTGGTATATTTTCCTCCATTTTTAAATTTTTATTCTCTTTTTGTCTTTGTATGTATGGTGTGTCTCTTTTAGACAGTATATTGAAGAATCCTCTTTTCTTATTCATTCTGCCACTCTCTATCTCTTGAATGGTGCATTTAATCCATTGACATTTAATATAATTATCAACAGTTATGAATTACTTGTTGTCATTATGGTGGTTGTTTTCTTGTGGTGCTGTTCATTTCTTTGTTCTACATGCCTTCCTGTGCTTACTTCATTTTTTTTTTTAATTTTAAATGTGCTTTTTTGTTAGTTTCTTCAGCTATGTTTCCATGTTCTTCTTGGATTTTCATTTTCTTGGTATGTTGTGAAGTATTAATTTTCTTTGAAGCTACCCTTTATTCTAACTTTTTCTTCCTTTAAAAACAGTAAATAAAATTCTATTTTATTCTGAAATCTACCTGACCTCCTCACCACCTGGATCTCTGTTCCTATATTTTCTCTTCTTTCAGATTATTGCTGTTTTGGTTATAGACTGACCTCCCAGATAAACTTAATTTTTCTTTTAGTTCTCTTCTGCTTTGGTCTCTTCCATCTCTCAACTGAGTTCTGGGTAGTGTTACCATGTATGTAATTCTTTGGTTGTTGTCTGAGCTCCCTTTGGATATTTGGAAGTGCTGGGTTGGCTTTTACAAAGTCCCTCAACATCTGTTTATCCTGGAAAGTTTTGATTACATGGTCAAATTTAATTGACAACTTTGTTAGGTCAATGATTCTTGGCTGGAAGTTTTTTTGTTTTTTTTTTTTTCTTTCAGGTTTTGTATATATCTCCCTATTGTCTCCTTGCATGCATGGTTTCTGCTGATAGATCAGAGCTTAATCTTGTTTGCTTGCCTTGATAGATAACCCTTCTCTTTTCCCTACCTGCTTTCAGGTTTCTCTCTTTGTCCTTGGTTTTGGAGTTTGATATATTTATTGATGAAATTTATTTTGGGGGGGTCTATCCTTTCTGGGGTTCACTCAGTTAGTTGAATGCTTATCTTCTCATTTTTCAATTTGTTAGGGAAATATTCTTTCAGGAGCTCTTTGACTATGTCTTCTGTGGTTTTCTGTGATTCTTCCTATTCAGTGACTCCAACCGCCAGTAGGTTACTCCTCTTCTTGTTGTCCCACGCAAATCTTAAACTTTCTTCAGATTTTTATTTATTTATTTTTTCTGTGCTTGATCTTCTATCTTAGCAGTATTGAGAGATTTGTCTTCAAGCTTTAGGATTCTGGCTTTCATCCCTTCAGTTCTCTTCCTTTGCCCTTTTAATGTATTTTCCATTTCTTATATTTTGGTATTAATTATCTGGACCTCTTTTTTCAGGTTTTGAATTTTTTCCTGTGCTATTGCTAACTTAGGTGCTCTGGTAGTGTAGTGGTTATGAATCGGTCTGTGAACCTCAAGGTTAGTAGTTTGAAACTATCAGCTGTTCCATGGGAGAAATATGAGGCTTTCTGCTTCCATAAAGATTTACAGCCTCAGAAACCCTACACAAGGTCCCTATGTGTCAGAACTGATTCCACAGCACGTAACCATCACTATTGCTACCTCATATGATTGTTTCTGTGCTACTTTTCTGACTTCTTCCTTATTTTCCCCAACCTTTCTGTGGAACATTTGAATGATTCTTATTATCATTCTCCTGAATTCCTTATCAGGTGGTTACAAAGCTTGTACTCCTTTCAGTGGAAATTCTAGGTCTACCTCCAGATCATTTGCATGAGCTACTCTGTCTTGTTTCTGGACATGAACAGACAATTTTTGTTGCTTTTTAGGAATTGTGGTGCTATTGTATTTTCAGCAATTAGATGAATATATATTGGTGAATTCTTAAGCACACTGATTGCCTTCTGGTAGACATGATCACTAGATGGACTTCTCTTTTCACTTCTCTTACTAGTCATGGTGTGGGGTTGTGGGTTAATGCACTGAACTGCAAAGTGGGTTTGAATCACACAGTTGATGGTTCAAATTTACCAGCTGTTCCTTGGAAACTCTATACAAAGTCATTATGGGTCAGAAAGCACTTGATGGTACTTAACAACAAAACAACTATTCAACTCAAAGTGATTTGAGCAGGTGTTGATTATTTTTACTATTTTGGTGTATAGCAGCTGGTATTGGTTCTTGCTTGGATGGTGGGATTTTAGAGGGTAAGATTTTAGCCTGGCTATATCACCACAATTGCTGTCTCTCATTGGGTTAGGCAAGGAGAGAAAGAACCCCCACCCCTAAGATAAAAGTGGCACCAAAAAAATAGAATGGACAGTAAAGTCCAAAAGCAGAAACACACCCACAAAGAAAAGCATGTAGCAAAATATGAGTATGACTTTATCACATTTTTTTACTTCTTGCCTTCAAAGCTGCTCCAAGCTATTTCAAGATGTTTATATTGCACCTTACAATGTAACACAAGGCTTTGTGCTTGGTCTTTTTCTCCTTTATTACCTCTACCAGGTCCCCTCAAGCCAATTCACTTCATTCTCGTAGTTAGGTACAGCCCAGGTCTGCCCAGATCCATTTGGAAGACACTCCTGTTTTGAGCTGTTTCTTTTGACTCCGCCCCCTTCTTCATTTCTGTGCCCAGCAATCCTTGTGATACAGATCCTTGCATGTGTGTAGTATAGTCTTCCTTAGGGGGTGTCCACCGACTCACATATGCCCTCTAGTTCCCAGAGTGGAGGTGGGCAGATAGAGGAAAATAAAAATATGAATAAGAAATGTTCACACTTTTATTCCTGCCAACTCATCAGACCTCTGTGATGGGAGTGCTCTCTTGACCTTGTATCTGCTCCTTCCCATCCAAAATAGCTGCCCCGGTACTCAATAGCTGCTGCAAATCAGAAAATACCTCCTCTCTGGCCTCTGCTCCAAACCCACTCACAGTAAGCTTTTGCTCCTCCTAAATATCCCTTTACAGAAAGCTCAGAGCTATGGAAACATCCTTTCAATCTGTCTCAACCTATTTCATGCTGTAGTCAATGTTATTACTAGTCTGCACAGACTTTCTCCCTTGTTTGCCATCAAGCCCTGCCTCTCCAGATAAATAATTTTTCATAACCTCATTTAACATGTTACTGTTCTAGAATTTACATTATGAAAATATAAATACAAATTTCAAATAGTACAGATTTACAAGGTTTTGTTGTGATTACTGACCAGGAAACTTAATTTTTTGTTTCATTTTTTTAACTTTCCTAGAAATTTAACATTAGTTGGCAGTAGATGTTTTGATGTGTTATCTATACCTCTCAGTTTCCTAAAAATGTATTCATTCCTCCATTTTCTGGAAGTGTTAATGGTTGGGGGCTTATGTTTGAATCCCTCCCAAAGAATATATGTAAGTTGGAAGAGAGCTGCCCTTAGTGGGAAATTGCCCCTCTTTCCTAGGAGCAATCATATCTAATGTTTAATCCACCTTATTTAAGAAAGAAGCATCTTTTAAATAACATCCTAGATTCAGTTCTCACTAAGGAATGAGTTGGTACTTCTTTTCCAATACATGTCAGTTAAACTTCTTTATCTATGTACCCAGTCTTCCTTTTCTAATCCACTCACAACTGCTATTTTAAAGATTACTTTTCAATAACCTTCCTGCCTGCAAATCTGCATCACAGAAGAAAATTATTCTAAAAAATTGCTACATTTACCTTTTAATCAGCAAAAACTACTGAGAGTTGAAGTTGAATATATTGTCACTTGATAAATAAGAATTATAAAATAACTAATATAAATTGATACTCCTTTTAGGGTTAGTTACATAAAAGACTGACAATATATACTAAAAAGCATTTAATGAACTATATATTTTCTATTGAAGTATGTATCTTGAATAAATTTTTATCATGTGAATTATTGGAAATTGATAACAAGAAGCAAAAATAAACTTATTTGGAAAAGATTAACTGGTTTTATGACTGCTTGATTTTCCCACTCTCACTCTTAAGCTAAGAAAATTTAGATATCATATTTAATGATCCATTGAATAATTCTGTAGCATTATGATTTCTGTTGTCATTATACTATTCCTCTTTTATTTAAAATCACCTATTAGGAATCAGCAATTTACTGTTGTTATATATCTATTGACATGTTTTGGAACAATAATGCCTCTACTTGCTTTCTCAAATATGTATGATACAGTTGAAGAAATTAAAAGTCAAATGAATTAAATGGTTCCAAGTCAGTTGATGTAGATATAGAATATTCTTCCTACTGTTGGGTTAAGTTAATTTTGTGTTAACTTCCACTTATGTGTAACAGAAAGGAATGGTTCCTAGCCCTGGATTTTATTATGTAAACCATAAAAAGACTTAGTGTGGTACAGTGAATCATTTAATATTGCTATCCTAGCCATAGACTTCCATCACTTTTCTGCCAGTTTGTCATACTGTGGTGGTTTACATGTTGCTGTGATGCTAGAATCTATGCCACAAGTATTTTAGATAACAGCATGGTCACCCATGGTAGGCAGGTTTCAACTGAACTTCCATGCTAAGACAGACTAGGAAGAAGAAGAGATCAACCACTTTTGAATATTTAGTAATATGGAAAAACATGAATACCAGTGGAATTCTGTAAGATAGAACCTGAGTATCTAATATTGAAGCATGATGAAGAAAACCAGCATATTGTCAGATATAGTGTTGGAAGATGAGTCCATCAAATTAGAAGGTACTTAAAATATGACTTGGGAATAACTCCTTCCACAAATTGCAGTTGACTGTGATGATATGAATACAGTAAAAGCATTCAGGACCTTAATTTGCTGATGGGCACAACTGAAAATGAGAAGAAACAGCTGTAAACATACATTAATAATTGGAAATGGAACGCATAAACATTGATATCTTGGGTATTAGTGAGCTGAAATGGACTTGTATTGGGCATTTTGAATCTGAAAGTCACATGCTTTATTTTGACAGGAATGACCAATTGAAGAGGAATGGCAGCATATTAACAAGCCCCCCCCCAAAAAAAAAAAAAAAAAAAAAATTCAAGACCTGCCTTAAAGTACAACACTGTCTGTAAGTCTGTAATAGGATAATATCCATATGCCTACAAGGAAGACCAGTAAATGCAACTATTAATCAAATTAACCTAGAAACCACTAAAACCAATGCTGATGAAATTGAAGAATTATATCAACTTCTTCTATCTGAAATTGTTGAAATATGCAATCAAGATGCATTGATAACTACTGATGATTGGAATGCAAAGCTTAGAAACAAGGACGAAGGATCAGTAGTTGAAAAACATGACCTTGGAGACAGAAACAATGCTGGAGATTGCATAATAGAGTTTTACAAGACCAATGATTACTTCATTACACATACCTTTTTTAAACAACAAAAAAGTTGACTACACCCATGGACCTCATCAGATGGAATACACAGAAATCAAATTGACCACATCTGTGGAAATACACAGTGGAAAAGCTTCATATCATCAGTCAATACAAGGCCAATGGCTGACTGTGGAACAGATGATACATTGCTTATATGAAAGCTCAGGCTGAAGCTGAAGAAAATTAAAACAATTCCATGAAAGCCAAAATTATAATCTTAAATATATCCTACCTAAATTTGGATATTATCTCAAGAACAGGCCTGATTAATTAGAAACAAATGGGCAAAGACAACAAGAGCTGTTGGATGACATCAAGAACATCATCCAGGAAGAGTGCAAAAGGTCATTATTAAGAAAAGTAAGAAGGAAAAGACCAAAATGGTTATTAGGAGAGACTCTGAAACTTACTCTCCAGCACAGAGATGCTAAAGCAAATGAAATAAATTAGGAGGTAAAAAGTTGAATAGAAAAATTCAAAGGGCTGCTCAAGAAGACAAAGTCAAATATTATAATGAAATATTCAAAGACCTGGATTAAAAATACAAAAAGGGAAGAACAAACTAGACATTTCTTAAGTTGAGGGAACTGAAGAAAAATTTCAAGTTTTTACTTGCAATGTTGAAAGTTTCTATGAGAAAAATATTGAATGATGCAGAAAGCTTCAAAAGAAGATTAACGGAATACACAGTCACTGTACAAAAAAGAAATGATTGATGTTCAACCATTTCAAGAGGTAGCATTATCAAGAGCCAACAATTTTACAGGAAGAAGTGCAAGGTGTACTGAAGGCACTGACAAAGAATAAGACTCTGAGAATTACTAGAATATGAATTGAAATCTTTCAACAAACTGATGGAGCACTTGAGGCACTCACCCAATTATGTCAAGAAATTAGAAGACAGGTACCTGGCCAACTGATTGGAATAAATCTATATTTGTACCCATTTCAAAAAGAAGGTACTCAACAAAATATGGAAATCATCAGACAATGTCATTAATATCACATGCAAGTAAAATTTTACTTAAGATAATACAAAAATAGTTGAAAAGGTACATTGACAGACAACTGCCAGAAGTTCAAGCTGGATTCAGACGAGAACTTAGAATGTGGAATGTCATTGCTGATATTAGATGGCTTTTAATGGAAAACAGAGAATATTAGAATATGTTTACCTGTGCTTTGTTGCTTATAAAAGGATTTTCAATGATGTGGGTCATAAAAAGCTATGGACAACATTGTTGAGAAAGAGTATTCTGGAAAACGTACTTGTGCTCATGAGGGTCCTGTACATAGAAGAGGCAGTCGTTCTAACAAAACAAGGGAACACTGAATGGTTTAAAATTAGGTAAGGTGTATGCCAGGGTTGTATTCTTTTAACATACTCATTAAATTTGTGTACTGAACAAATAATTTGAGAAGCTGAACAATATAAATAAATATATTCTTAGAAACATTAAGAAGATCGTGACATCAGGATTAGAGGAAGAACAGAGTTGATGAATTAGAAACAACCTGCAATATGCAAATGATATCACCTTCTTTGCTAAAAGTGAAGAAGATTTAAAATATTTACTGATGAAGATCAAAAACCATAGCAGTCTGTGTGGGTTACACCTCAATGTAAAGAAAACACAAACAAAAAAACACCTCACCACTGGACCAATAAATGACATCAAGAGAAATGGACAAAAGATTGAAGCTGCCAATCTTCATTTTGTTTGGATCAAACATCAATACTTATAGAATTAACAGTCAAGAAATCAAATTATTTATTTCAGTAAGCAAATCTGCACAAGACTTCTTTAAGTGTTCATTTACATAGATGTCAGTTGATTAAGGTGGCCTGACCCAACCCATGGTATTTTCAATAACCTCATATGCATGTGAAAGTTGAACAATGAGTAAAGTAGACAGAAGAACTGATGCATTTGCGCTATGGTGTTGGGGGAGAATATTAAAAGTATCAGGGAGTAGTAAAAATAACAAACATATCTGTGTTGAAAGAAGTACAACCAAAATGCTCCTTAGCTTCCAGGATGGCCATACTTCATCTCTCAAATTTGGACATATTATAATGAGAAACCATTCCGAGGAGAAGCACGTCATGCTTGGTAAAGTGGAGACTTAGGGAAAAAGAGGACTTCCATAAACGAAAAGGATTGGCACATTGGTTGCTCCATTGGGCTCAAGTGTATCAACAATTGCGAGATTGGCGCAGGATTAGGCAATGTTTCATTCTGTTTTGCATAATATTGCTATGAGTTGGTATTGACTCGATGGAAACTAACATCAGTAGCCATAATCTTTGTAACTTCCACCAAAAAACTGTTTTCTGGATGGATGTTAGTAAAATAACATGGGGAAAGGTACAGAAAAGTTATATGATTTGACTCTGAGTGATTACTAACAGGGAAAATTGTGATTATAAATACTTGAAAATCTAATGAGGACATTAGTCAATTTTGCCACTCTGATGCATCTGGAATGTGCCATTTAAGCAATTGTATGGATAATATCTATCAAGAATAGAGAGATCCAGATCCGTACAGTTGCTTAAATAGCACATTCCACACACAGCAGAATGGCAAAATTGACTAATGTCCTCATTGTTGTTGTTAAGTGCCATCAAGTCGGGTCCGACCCATAGCGACCCTGTACAGGGTTTCCGAGGGTGTAAATCTTTACGGGAGTAGAAAGCCTCATCTTTCTCCCGCGGAGCG
>NW_006408853.1:2760867-2763667 GCF_000296735.1 Chrysochloris asiatica
CTATGGGTAGGAGCCACCTTGACAGAACACAACAACAACTATCACGAAGGAAGAGTCAGGAGTGAAGTGTATCCTTTAGACCCTTAGATTCCTATCCATTTTAATCTCCTTAAACCAGTGTCAAAAAGTTGTGACACCAGAAATGTGGCAGAAGAGTTGCAGCAGCAGAATAAAGAGCAAGAGCACAAGGCAGAGTGGTGGGTTTCCCATCTAATAGAGGAGTAAAGCTGAGTGCCTTCAGGTAGTAAAATCACATGTGGAGTGGTGTACCACTAGCTAAGTCTGCTGACTGAGAAAGCTAGAGCTGAGTACTATGGGTTGAAGCTTATGACAGAATATTATGCCCTGTAGACATTTATCAGCAGTGTTACAAGAGCTTTCTAACATTGTACAAGCTGCGCAGAAGCCAAGTGGCTGTGTGGCTGGGAAGCCAAGGACCAGAGATAGGCCTGCCTGTGGCATGATTGAAAAGAAGGTGTTATAATCAAACAACTGCATCCTGAGCATTTCTAATCCTGAATTGTAATCTGTTAATGTCCCTAAAGGAATCCTGGTGTGGTGGTGTGGGTTAATTCACTGAACTGCAAAGACAGTTAGGACTGAAAGGTTGGCAGGCCAAGCTCACCAGCTACTCTTCAGAAAGCCTATGGATCAAAACTTATCCAATGGCACTTACAACCACAAAAACAAACCCCTCCCCCATATATATATATATATATATATTCTATGATTTCTGCTGTTTTGATCATTATAATGAATTACTGAACGCAGTGAAAAAGTTGAATTCTGTGGGAGGGATGGATAATATCAGAATTTGTAAGGAAGATTGAGGGTGGAGGCATCTGTGACCCATAGGAATCTGCCTTAGGCTAATGCTGATGATTCTCTTCCTCCCCTCTTGTGAAGATGGAAGAAGTCAGATGCTGCCACTGCACATTTTTTACATATATAGGATCAGCACTGGATTTCAAAATCCTACCAGCTATTCCTCAGAAACCCTATGCAGGCTCACCATGAGTCAAAACCTGCTCGACTGCACTTAACAGCAACAACAAAGACTGAAGAAAGAAGGCAGATTAGCTAGAGACCTCAGAATTTAACTAACAAATTCCAGAGTTACTGCATTCTTATAAATTCTAGACTATAAGTCCAGCAATCTGAAAATACCAATGGGTACAAACAAAATAAGTCAAACACACACACACATGCACACACACACAAACCTACTTGCTCTCTAGCCAGAGGACTAGGAAGGAGGAGACTAGCAAGAGAGATACAATTTTATATAATAAATGTCGTAATTCATCCAAGCACCCAAGAAAAATACTTGGCTCCCACTAATAACCCTAACAGGGAAGACATAGTAGAGAGCTTAAACGTCCACCCTTACATCACTTTAATGATGTACTCCTCTACTCCCTTATCCCCATGAAGTTATTTTACAGAAATATGAGCTGACAACCCTGACTCAAATCCCAACTTGAGAGTAATTCGCTAAGCCTCTTCCATTACACTTGTCTATATACTGGTGGGGTTCTGTAGGATAAGTACTGGACCACACGGTCAGTTTGAAATTCAAGGCCGACAATTTAAACTTTCCAGTCACTCTTTGGAAACCTTATGCAGGATTTCTATGAGATGGAACCTACTCAAAGGCACTTAACAACTGCAACATACTAGAGAAGACAATGTGGGAACTTAGACTTCTATCCCCATGGGACGACCTGTATGTTTCTCAAAGACATTATTTGTAGTTGTTATTAATTGCCATCGAGTAGGCTTTGACCTATAGCATAGGGTTTATAACAAGCAACTCATGAGCTTGAACCGTCTATCTTGTGGTTCAAATTGACCTTGCAGTCCAGCACATTAACCCACAGTGCCACACCTGGACTCTCAAAGGCATTATAATGAGTTAAAAATTCAGTTTCAAAAGACCAAACACTGTATGCTTCCAATTTTAAAGAGGAGACCAGATCAGTGATTACCATGTATTGAAAATTAGTGAAGACTGGGAGATGATGTAGAAATAAAGGGGTGGTACAGGGAAGTCTTTGTGATGATGGAATAATTTTGTATCTCAGTTGTGGTGCTGGCTAGAGGAACCTTCATTTAGGAGAATATGGTACAGAACTATACAAACATATTTCACTAATGCCTATTTCTTGGTTTTGATATTGTACATTGCCACCACTGGAGAAAAGTATAGATGAAACCTCTTTTCACAATTTTCTGCAAGTTTTTACCTATTTCAAAATGAAAAAAAAAAAAAAAGAGGAATGAAAAGATTAAGGAGGAGAATTAATAAGAGAGTTAAAGAGTTTAGAAAAATCAAATCTATGGGAACTGCAGTGTTTAAGACATGTTTGATTTGTTGTTGTTGTTTTAATCAATTAAAGAGATGTTAGATATTTTTCTTTTCACTAATAACAAAACTAAAGTAACAGATGAAATGAAATTTGTCAAGTTTTGATCAAACAATTAGTAGACTTTCTTGGCTAAATAGACTAGAAGAGATAGTCAATATTAAAATCTTGCAATTTTTATGCCAGAAGTTCTTATATAATTAAAATTTCAAGAATATTTTGAAGAAAAAGCATAGTATAATAAATAATTTTTAATTCTATGATATGATCACCCAATATTGCTCTTCCAAAGGATTAATTGCTGTAAGTATGAATTGACTCAACAGCACTTGTTGCAGACCGTGTAAGACTAATCAGAGGTTCGAGGCCCGCTAGGGCCGAGTGTAACAAATGAGGCCACTGGCAGTTAATGGCAAATTGCTTTCATATTAATA
>NW_006408853.1:2766272-2767313 GCF_000296735.1 Chrysochloris asiatica
ATGCACAAGCAGAATGCGGGACCTTATCCAGAGAAGCAGCAGCGCCAGTGATGGAGGCAGAGATGGGGGCATGGAGAGAGGAAGCGGCTGAGGACTCTAGATTCATGGACTAAGAAGCGAAGGACTAAGAGCTGGTGGCTAGGAGCAGACTTGCAGAATGTGCCCTTTGGAGATGTAAATTATTATATATGTCTGAGTGTTTTTTGTTTGTTTGTTTGTGTGTGTTTTTTTAAAAAAGCTAAAGTGGATAGAGAGAAACACTGTTAACTGATGGTACGTGGAGGGGATTATAATAAGTGTAATGAAACAAGGTATATGGTTTGTTGAATGTAAAACTGATGATATACCCTATAAACTTTCACTCAATGCACAATAAAAACTTTTTTAAAAAGTTAAGAGGATTTAAAATACTTATTGACATATATAAAAATCACTGCCTTTAGTACAGGTTGCACCTCACTGAAAAGAAAGCAAAAATCCTCACCATTGGATTAATAAATAACATCATGATAAATGGAGGAAAGATTGAAGTTGCCAAACACTTCATTCATGTTACCTTTGGCAGATCTGCTGGTGAGCTTGAACCACCAACCTTGAGGTTCAAATTGACTTTGTATTAGGACACAGACCCACAGCAGGACTCCACAACCAGAATATTCCTTAGAAATTCAGTTGGTGAGATTTCATCTCCTGACTTTGAATATGTTGTCTAGACAAACCAGCCTGTGTAGAAGGACATCATGTTTGACAAAGTAGCAGGTCAGTGTAAATGAGGAAGACCTTAAACAAGATGGAATGACACAGTAACTGCAACAAGTTAAACATAGTAATCATTGTTAGGATAGTGAAGAACCTGTCAGAATTTTGTTCTGTTGTATGTAGGGTGTCTATGATTCCAGCAGAATCATTGCACCAGGAACAACAATGGTAACAATGCTTAAGTTATCTATTATTAAGCATTCCACTTCATTTTTGATGACTTTGAATTTTCCTAGATCCAAACTTCACTGGTCTTGCAAAATCTATCATGGAATCTCCAGA
>NW_006408853.1:2767413-2771603 GCF_000296735.1 Chrysochloris asiatica
TTTATAAGGAAGACTATAGAAGAATTGATGCTTTTGAGTTATGGTGTTGGAGGAGAATATTGAAAGTGTGAGGGGCTGCCTAAAGAACCAACAGATCCATTTTGGAAGTAGTGCATCCAGAGTGCTCCTTGGAGGCCAAGATGGACAAACTTCATCTTTCATACTTTGGAAATATTGTCAGGAGGGACCAGTCCATGGAGCAGGATATCATGTTTGGTATGGTGGAGGGTCAGAAAAAAAGAGGAAGACCCCCAATAAGATGGATTGGCCAAGTGGCAGCATCAATGGACTCAAATGTGACAACACTAGTGTGCTTGGTCCAGGATCAGACAGTGTTTTATTCTGCTGTGTATAAGGTTGTTATGGGTTGGTACCAACTTGATGGCACCTAACAATAACAACAATAATGAAGAAAGGCTCAGGTGTTGTAGTGGTTATATGCCAGATTGCTAACCTCAAGGTCAGCCATTCAAAACTACCAGCTTTTTTTTTGTGGGAGAAAGATGAGGCTTTCTGTTCCCATAAAGGTTTATAACCTTGGAAACCCTATGTAGTAACATTGCTATGAGTCAGAACTGACTCCAGGACATACTACCACCACCAATAATGAAGAAAAGGGTTAATTCATGGGCCTCTTATTTAGAATGATTATCTATATTAATTGATATTCATTAGAAACCTCTGCTTATTAATAATTTAGGAACTGCTAATCTATTACAGATGTGGCAGTCAAAGTTTATGTTTAATAGCCAATATAGAGGTGACAATAAATCTAATATGAAAGAAAATGACAAAGCATATAAACAATTCACAGAAGTGTGGCTATGTATCATGGAGTTGGTTCCAACTCATAGCGACCCTTTACAGGGTTTTGAGGCTGTAAATCTTTATAGGAGTGGAACTCCTAGTCTTTCTACCATGGAACAGCTAGTAGTTTTGAACTGCTGACCTTGCAGTTCACAGCTCGATTTGTAACCACTACACTACCAGAGCTCCTTCAAGCAAAAACTTAAACCTATCATTAGTAGCTTATCAAGTGCAAATTAAAACACTAATGTAGTAGCATTTTTCACCACTCATATTAGCAAAGAAAGTCAGAGAAACTTTTTTTTCATTTTAATTGGTGAAGTACCTCACAATTATGTGGGTTTTGGAAAAAGACAGGCCAATTGATAAGAGATCTAGATTCTTGTTAAAACTGTATTAACAACCTACTCATCCTTCCTGTAACTATCAACTTCTTCCTGATCATCAGCGCATATGATATTGTCATTCACCTCATATGCATGGAAAAGCTGGACAATAAATAAGGAAGACTAAGGAATTCCACCACTCATTTGTCAATTTGTCATATTGGGTGGCTTGTGTGCTGCTGTGATGCCAGAATATATTCCACAAATATTTTAGATACCAGCAGAGTACACCCATGGTGGAGAGGCACCAGTTGAGCTTCTAGTCTGTGACAGACATGAAAGAAGGAGAGGTAGACTACTTCTAAATGTTTAGCCACCGAAAACTTTATGATAGCAATGGAACATTATCATATGGTACCAGAATATTGTATATTGAAACATGGTGAATGGCACCATAATATTGTCAGATATGGAGTCCTAGTGTTGCGCTGTGGATTAATGCAGTGGGCTGCAAAGTCAGTTTGAACCACAAGTTCGGCAGTTCAAGCTCACCTTCAAAACCCTATACAGAGCCTCTATGGGTCTGAACTGACTCGACAGCACTTACCAACAATAACATTGTCAGATATAGGACCAGAAGTGAACCCCTCAGGTTGGAAGGCACTCAAAATACGACTGGGGAAGAGTTACCTCCTCAAAGTATAGTTGACCATGATGACAAGAATGATGTAAAACTTTTGGGACCTTCATTTGCTGATGGCACACAACTCAAAATGAAGAGGAACAGCTGCTAATATCCAATGATAATCAAAACACAGAATGTATGAAGTATGAACCTAAGAATTTTAGAAGTAATAAAAAATAAAATGGGACACATAAACATTGATATTAAAGGCATTAATGAGCTGAAATGTACTGTTATTTTAAATCTAAAAATCACATGGCTTCCAATGCTGAAATTCACAAACTGAAGATAATTGGCATGGAAATCATTATCAAAAATAGTATTTCAAGATCTGTCTTGATATATAATTATGTCTGTTATAGGATAATGTGCATAAGCCTACAAAGGAAGACCAGTTAATGCCACTATTATTCAAATTTACCTACCAGCTATTAAAGTCAGAGATGATTAAGTTGAAGAATTCTAACAACTTCTCCAATATGAATTTGATCAAAAGTGCAATGAAGATGTACTAACAATTACTGTTGATTGGAAGGCAAAGATTGGGAAAAAAAAGGATCAGTAGTTGCAAAATACTGACTTGGTGAAATAAATGATACTGGAGACCACATGAAAAAATTTTCAAGAACAATGACATTAATTGAAAATACATTTTAAAAACATCATAAAAGATGACTACAAATATGTAAGTTAACAGAATACACAGAAATAAAATTCTCTCCATCTGTGGGAAGAGATGGTAGAAGAGCTCCATATCATCAGCTAAGCAAGGGCTTGACAGCTTGTGGAACAGACCATAATTGCTAATATGAAAGTTCAGGCTGAAGCTGAAGAAAGTTTAAACAAGTCCAAGAGAGCCAAAATTCAATGTTGAACATATCCTACCTGAATTTAGAGATCATCTCAAGAACAGATTTGATGCACTAGACACTAATGACTGAAGGCCAGTAGAGTTGGGGGATGACATCAAGAACATCATGCAGGAAGAAAGCAAAAGGTCATTAAATAGACTAGAAAGAAGGAAAAAAACAAAATAGATGCCAGAAGAGTCTCTGAAACTTGCTCTAGAGCTTAGAGTTGCTGGAATAAATGCAAAATAATAGGAAGTTAAAGAGATGAAGAGAACATTTCAAAGTGCTATTCAAGGAAACAAAGTCAAGTATTGTAATTAAAGGTGCTAAGTCCTGTTATTAGAAAATCAAAAGAGAAGAGCATGCTCAGTATTTCTCAAGCTGGAAAAAATGAAGAAAACTGCCAATCTTGACTTATAATATTGAATGATTCTATGGACAAAATATTGAATGATGCAGACTATCAAAAAAGCATGGAAGGGATACACAGATTCCCTTTACCAAAAATAAATAGACAATGTTTAACCATTTCAAGAGATAACAATCAAGAGATTGCTCAAGAGCCAAAGGTACTAATGGGAAAAATCCATGACACACTGTATTTCCATATTTGGTAAAGGACATGATGCAGAACTAAAGGCACTAACTCATCTATGCCAAGAAATTTGAAAAAAAGCTACCCAGCCAACTGATTAGATGAGATCTATATTTTTGTCCATTCCAAAGAGAAGGTGGAAATCATTGGACTATATAGTTATTATCACAAGCAAGTAAATTTTTTCTAAAAATAATTCAAAAGTGGCTGAAATAATGCATTGACAGGGAACTGCTAAAGGTTCAAACCAGATTCATATAAGGAAATAAAATGAGAGATATCATTGTTGACATAAGATTGATTTTGGCTGAAAGTAGAGAATTCCAGAAAGATGTTTACTTGTGCTTTATTGACTACACAAAGATTTTCTACTGTGTAAGCTCACAACAAGCTATTGTCAACATTGCAGAGAGGTGTATTCCAAAACACTTAATTGTGCTCATGGGGAACCTGTACATAGATCAAGAGGCAGCTTTCAGAACAAAACAAAGGGATTCTGAATGGCTGAAAATCAGGAAAGTTGTGCAACAGGCTTATATTCTTTCAGCATACTTATTCAATATGTATTCTGAGCAAATAATATGAGAAACTCGATATATGAAGAAGAATGTGACATCAGAATTGGAGAAATAATTATTTGTGATATGCAAATGATGCAACATTGCTTGATAAAAGTTAAGAGGACTTGAGGAGAACAAACAAGATGGTAGATCGGGTGGAAGTGCAGTGAAGAGCTCTAGAAGCAACAACACAGAATACCCAACTAAGCAGGAATATTTAGAATATAAAGGAATATTTAGAAGGTTGGAAGGCTTACAGCTGGGGAAATTTGTGGCAGAAGCAAGAAATCCATTGCTTCTTAGTCCAGGATGCTCAGCTACTCCAGGAGCCACCATCTTGGGTGAAAACAAGCAGGGAAAGGATCG
>NW_006408853.1:2775573-2783394 GCF_000296735.1 Chrysochloris asiatica
AGGAGCCAAATTAATCAATATGCTAAGTCTCGAAAGCTCCCTTCAAATGTAATGTTTTATAGTCTTTAAATTTTAACTGTCATTTATTACTGTTTTTACTACATACTGTACAATTTCAGCAGCATCTCAAAAAGACAATGTGTCTATGTGCAATGAAAAACAAAAATGGCTTGCAACATGAGAAATAAGAGCCACAGTTGAACTGTGTACAATACTAATGAGAGCCTGTGATAAGTATAGCTTCCCTTGTTCTGTAACATGGACAACTTTCATTTCAGTATCAGCATTATGAATGTGACAATAAAGAAATAATCTACAGGATTGAAATAATGGTTTCTACTAAAAAAGGCAATTAGAAAATGTTTCATGTTTTAACAAATAGTACAAACAACAAGAAACTTGTTTATGGGCTCATTCTCCCACCTCACTGATAGGAAAAATTTATAAATCAAGTATTTATGAGCTCCATAGCCCTAGAGACCAAGAAACGGATTTAAAGAACTCCATATACACAACATGCATCATTTTTACATGCCTTGGTTGTTAATGGATGTCTGCTTTTAATCTCTGTATGACATACAGTCAACTTGCACCTTCAAAGAGGTCATTCAGTTTTCTAGCAAAGAAGCAATATCATTTAGAAGCAATTAAAGCACCTTCAACAAGACTTCAAAAAATGCAATATCCAATTAGAAAAGCCATATTCTTTTTAAACATTTGTACAAGAATAAGCTGCTGAAATTTAGTAATTCAAATATGACATCTGTACAATAATTTACAGTAGAACTAGAAGGGAATTTATCATGATCCTGCATAAAACTGGTCTACATTTGGTTACATACTACCACCGTATTTTTTAATGAACATGGCCTGGTAACAAAAGCACAATATCTGTTAAGAATTCTAATGTGTTGAAAACACTGGGAATATTGCAGTTTCGCATATTCAACTGACTTTCAAACAAGCGGCTCATTTTGTTAAAGGAATAAGGTATCCAGAAACAACAGCTCTCCTTTTAATATATCCAGTGAGAAAAATGGAATCGTGATTTCGCGGTACAACTTGGTAAAAAGCCAGAAGAGGCAAATGACAAAGTTAACTTTGTTCAAAGATTCGAATGCTCTCCTTCCATTACTACAAAACAACTGTCACTGTCTCTCCATTCTTAACTTTGGTTTAAGCAACTGCTGAATGTTAAAGAGTGTATCCAGGCACTGTAGTTTTATGTCATAGAAATATGTCTCATTTTTTTCCCATGTGTTTTTTCTTTTTTAATAATGAAAAACTACCCTTCACATTAGAACCATCTAGCAACAGCCAAATGTATTTAAGCATTATAAATGGTATTTACAATGTTTCCTCAAACAAACAAAACACCAGTTTTCTTCTCTCTGAACACGGCACTTGTGCTAGGGTGACCGCCAGAGACCACATTTATTCACTCTCCATAATCCAAGTTCATACAAAGGATGCTGTGAAGAACTTTACCTTACTAACAGTTCTCAACCATGTCTTGTGTAAAAAGAAACAAAACAAAACAAAAAATACTTAAATGCTTTCAGACTTAAGTGTGCATCTGGAAACAATTCAAAGGTATCATGCCAATCTTGGAGCAAAGTCAGTAAGAAATTATGCTTGAAGAAGTGGGTGTAGGGGATTCTGCCAACCCAGTCATGTATAAGTTTCCTGAAGAATTTGATCTTCTCATGTGAGGGAGAAGATATGGGTCACTTGCCAGTTGGTGCACATCAAATCGATCTTTCCGGTATGACTAACAGCTTCACTGCCTACAACTGTTTTTACCAGAAACTGGACTTCTGTGGCTTTTAATATTGTATTTTCTTGAAGGATGTCTTGTTGCCATTGATTGTGACCAAATGACTTTCTACCATAGAGGCGGAGGGAAGGAGCGCCTCAGTAGGAGCGTTGAGGGGGCTTCCACCCTAGCGCAGGCGGGTTCCGAGAGCGGAACCTGCCTGAACCTGTTGGCCCGTGGTGGAAGCTGAGGCAGCTGCTGTTGGATAACCTCTGTAGCAGTTATAGGGGGCTGTGAAAATACTATGGCGAGGCTCCTGTGCCTCAGGTAGCAGGGCGGTAGCTGGAGCTATCAGTACATCTTGATTGTATGTTTGATCAGTTTCAGACTGAAGATTTTGGTAGAATTCTTCAATTGCTCCACCATTGACTTTAGTGGTTGGTGTGTACATATGAATAATGGTGGTATTAAATGGTCTTCTTTGCAGCTGTGTGGGTATTATCCTATCACACAGACTTAAAAAAAATTACAATATCCATACAAAAATTAATACCAAAAAATACAGTGTTGTAATTCATGACAGATCTTGATAAGTTTTTTTGATGATGAATGGCACACCATTGCTTTTCAATTTGTCATTCCCATAATAGTAAACCATGTGATTTTCAGATTCAAAATAGCCAATACCAGTCCATTTCAGCTCACTAATGCCTAGGATATCTATGCTTATATGTTCCATTTTATTTTTGACAATTTCCAAATTTCCTACATTCATACTTCATACATTCCATGTTCCAATTATTTCAATTATTACTGCTGTCACTTTTCATTTTTAGTCGTGCCCCATCAGCAAATTAGGGTCCTGAGGGCTTTACTCCATTCTTGTCATCATGGTCAACTCTAATTTGAGGAGGCATCTCTTCCCCAGATGCATTTTGAGTGCCTTCCAACTTGGGAGGATCATCTTCCAGCACTATATCTGACAATATTCTGGTGCTAGTCATTACAGTTTCAAGCTCAACCACTATATCTGACAATGTTCTTCAGCTAATTTTTAAGGTTTTCAGTAGCTGAACCTTCCAAAGTATTTCCCATCTTCTTTCTACTCTTGGTCTGGAAGCTGAACTGAAAAAATCTGCCCACCATGGGGATTTAAAATACTGGTGACATAGATTTCAACATAAAAGCAACATGGAAGTCACCACAGTATGACAAACTGACAGATGAGTGCTTGCAGGTAGAGTATATGGATTCATAGATCTATTTTTATTATATGTTTGCTATCTTTCTGGGGAAGGATATTACTAGGAAATAAGATTTTAAACTAAACATCCCAGATACATAGTAAAGGAAGAACATGTTCAGTGAGGGATTAAGAACTAAAATCCCTAGAAAGAAATAGCAATATATTTACATTCTTATTTATATAGCCTTTTCATAATCATAACTAATCTGATTTAGCATCTGGTAGTTTAATAGAAATGGATCTAGTTTACTGAACTGTAAATGCTGAAGTTCAGAATGGGAAACAAGGCACTCATTCAAAATCCAGACCACCTAGTAGATGAAGTCTTCATGTATGTGTTGGGAAGAAAATAGAGGTGAGGCATTTTTCCTCCTTTTATATATTTACACTGATATCTCACTAAAACTACTAAAAGCTATTGGATAAGAAAATATAAGGGACAACAATTATTTGTAGTGCTATTGTTGTCAATTGTTTTACAGTCAGTTCTGACTCGTAGTGACCCTCTATAGGGTTTCAGAGACTTTAAGTCTTTGTGGAAGCAGATAGCCTCATCTTTTTCCATGAGAGTGGATGGAGGTATGAACTTTTGACCTTGTGTTTCACAATCCAGTGTTTATTGTCTGGAAACACAATGCTTCCTTTATCTATAGTTGTTGTTGTTAAGTATTTTTGAGTCAATTTTGATGCATAGCAACACTGAGTAGTGTTTCTAAAGCTTTTACCTTTTTCCAGGAGCAGAAAACCTCATTTTTACCTAACTGAGTGAATGACAGGATTGAACCACGGATTTGAGGTTCACAATCGGGTACATATCCTATAGCGTCATCATGCTTCCTTATCTGTAGTAAAAGTGCTTTACTCTAATCACATCTTATTCCTAGAAAAGCAGAAAAAAATAATATAGGTATAGATATTCTAACTGAAGATATTTATTTGCATATACATTCTTAATTTAATACCCTGTTTTAAGTTAATAATAGCAGATCTTATCAGAATAAATGTGAGCATTTTGCCAATGTGAGCTAATATAACCATTTTGTAACTATTTAGTAATAGCTGCCTCATTATAAAAGTACTGAAACACCCTTTACTGCATTGAAGCTGATTAGTGGGTAGAATACAGCTCAATAAATTTCAGAGTTGTTGTTATTGTTAAGTGCTGTATAGTTGATTGCAACCCATAGCAACTCTGTATAGGGTTTCTGAGGAGCAGCTGGTGAGCTTGAATCACCAACCTTGCAATTCAAATGTTTTAATAAGATTTTAAACTAAACAGTTTAAAATATTTATTTTAATATATATACAATAAAAATCTTATTAAACAGTTTAATAAGATTTTAAACTGTTTCTAGGCTTTGAAGTCTGGCACATTAACCCACAGCGCCACACCAGGACTCCAGAGTACAGAAGGGTTTTTCCTTCTTAGGAGTATTTTAAGTACCCTGGAAATATGACAATCTTTTAAAAAGAGGGCTTAACTGCTAATAAATCCTCTTCATCAGTCCTTGTCATTTTCTTCTCAAAGCTTCAGATTTTAGAAGAATAGACTTTGAACCTGTTTTCAAGAATGAATCTCATATTGGAAAATTGATGTTATTTAAAACACATTTTTGAGAATGCGTGCAACAGTTCCCCTATATATAGCAACCATTATGCATTATTGTGTTTTACATAATTAGCTCCACCACTCATCTGTCAGTTTGTTGGACTGTGGTGACTTGTGAGTTGCAGTGATTTTGGAAGCCAGCAGGGTCACTCATGGTGGACAGGTTTCAGATGAGCTTCCAGATGAAGACAGACTAGAAAGAAGGAGAGATGAACTACTTCAGCATATTTAGTCACTGAAAACTTATGAATAGCAGAGAAACGCTGTCAGATATAGGGCCAGAAAATGAGCCCATCAGGTTGGAAGGCACTCAAAATGTGAAGTAAAGTCTGCAGGATCTTCATTTGCTAAAAGGAACAACTCAAGATGAAGACAAACAGCTGCAAATATCCATTATATTTGGAAGATGGAATGTACCAAGTATGAATCTAGGAATATTTGAAATTGTGAAAAATGAATGGGATACATAAACTGATATCTTATGCATTAGTGAGCTGATATGGAATGGTATTGCCCATTTTGAATATGAAAACCACAGGGGTTACTATGCTGGGAATGACAAATTGAAGAGGAATTATATTGCATTCATCGTCAAAAAGAACATATCAAGATCACTTCAAGGTATAATGATGTCTGTGATAGGATAATATCCATGCACCTACAGGGAAGACTAGTTAATACCACTATTATTCAAATTTATGCACCAGTCACTAAAGCCAGTGAGGATGAAATAGAAGAATTCTACCAACTTCTTCAATCTGAAATTGATCAAACATGCAATCAAGATGTATAGATCATTACTGGTGATTGGAATGCAAAGTTTGGAACAAAAAGAAAGTATTAGAAGTTGCATAATATGTCCTTAGCGATAGAAAAGATGCTGGAAAGTTCATGACAGAATTCTGCAAAATCAATGATTTGTTCACTCAAATAACTTCATTAGACAGCATAAAAGACAATTATACATATAGACCTCACTAGATGGAATACACAGAAATTAAACTAATTACATGGGTGGAAACACTCCATATCATCAGCCAAAACAAGGCCGGGGAAGATTGTGGACAGACTTGATTGCTCATATGAAAATTCACCTGAAGCTGAAGAAAATGAGGACAAGTCCACTAAAGCCAAAATATGATCTTGAATGTATCCCTCTTGAATGTAGAGATCATTGGAAGAGCAGATTTGATACATTAAACATTAAAGAACAAAGACAAGAAGAGTTTTGGGATGACATCAAGAACATCATACAGGACGAAACTAAAAGTCATCAAGAAGAAAAGAAAGAAGGAAAAGATCAAAATGGATATCAGAGGAGACATTGAAACTTGCTCTTCAGTGTAGAGATGCTAAAGCAAATGAAAGAAATGAGAAAGTACAAGAACTGATGTAAAAATTTCAAAGGTCACCTCAAGAAGACAAAGCCAAAATTACAATGGAATATGCAAAGATTTGGAGTCAGAAAACTAAATGGGAAGAACGTACTCAGCATTTCTAAAGTTGGGAGAACTGAAGAAAAAAATTAAAGCCTCAACTTTCCTTATTAAAAGGAAAATTATTGAATGATGCAAAATGAAGCAAAGGAAGATGGAAAGAATTAAAAGAGTCACTGTACCAAAATAAATGATAGATATTCAACCATTTCCAAAGGTAGCATATAGTCAAGAGCCAAAAATACTGAAGAAAGAAGTCCAAAGTGCATTGAAGGAATTGGCAAAGAACAAGGCACCAGGAATTGATGGAATATAAATAGAAATCTTTCAAGAAAGTGAGGCAGAACTGGAGGCACTCACTCATTTATACAAAAAAAAAAAAAAAAAAAAAGGAAGACAACAATCTGGCCAACTAATTGGAAAAGATCCATATTTGTGCCCATTCCAAAGAGAGGTGACCCAACAGAATGTGGAAATCATTGAACTATATCTTTGATATCCTATGTGCTTAAAGATTTAGTAAAGATAATACAGAAACCACCAATCAGCTGAAGTTTAGAATACTCTGGTGGCTTTTAATTTGCTGTGATTCTGGAAGCTATCCCACGGGTTTTTAAATGGCAGCAGGTCACCTATGGTGAACAGGTTTTAGATGAAATTCCAGACAAAGACAGAAAAGGAAGAAGGAGTGATGAACTACTTCTGAATATCAATAACTAAAAACCATATGAATAACAGAGAATCACTGTAATATAAAGTACAGGAAAATGAGCCCCTCAGGTTGGAAGGCATTAAAAAAATGCAACTGGGGAAGAGCCGCCGCCTCAAAGTAGAGTTGACCATGATGACACAAATGGAGTAAAGCTCTTGGGAGTAAAGCCCTTGGTACCTTCATTTGCTGATGGGTCACAACTCAAAATGAAGAGAAATATCTGTAAATATTCATTAAGAATCAAAACATGAAATGTACAAGATATGAATCAAGGAAAATTGGAAATTGTCAAAAATAAAATGGAACATATAAACATCAATATCTTAGGCATTAGTGAGCTGAAATGGACCTGTATTGGCTCTTTTAAATGTGACGACAACATGATTTACTATGCTGGGAAGGACAAATTGAAGAGGAATGGTGTTGCATTTATTGTCAAAATTAACATATACAGATCATTCATGAGGTACAACTATGTCTGTGATAGAATAATATCCATACACCTACAGGGAAGACCAGTGAATACTACTATTATTTAAATTTACACACCATCCACTAAACCCAGTAAGGATGAAATACAAAAATTCTACCAACTTCTTCAATGAGAAATTGATCAAATATGCAATTGGAATGCAAAGGTTGGGAACAAAGATGAAGGATCTGTAGTTGGAAACTATTGCTTTGGTGATTGAAAATATGCTGGAATTCTGTGAAATCAACAATTTGTTCATTTCAAATACCTTCTTTAGACAGCATAAGAGATGGTTACAGAGGCGGGGCTTGATGGCGGCTAGGGTGGAGGTGCACTGAGGTTCGCCATCAGCAATACCACAGAATACAAGGCAAAGCAGATTCAGGGCAGAGCTCCAAAACTCAGAACCAAATAGATAGGAATATTTAAAAGGTTTGAAGGCTTATATCTCGTGGAACATATGTTGTTGTTGTTGTTATGTGCAAAATCGTATACTTTCGAATCTGCGGGCTCTGTGACCCAAAGCCAACAACTTGGGTGAGACCAAATGTCAAGACCAAGTGGAGAGAGCAGACACAGCATGGTAAAAA
>NW_006408853.1:2783992-2786244 GCF_000296735.1 Chrysochloris asiatica
TAAAAACACCAAAATCCAGGCAAGAAGCAATACCAACTACCATATACCAGGGAGGTAGTTAACACCTGTGAAAGATACTCTGAGTTAATCAATAAGAAGAGTGAAAAGGGAAGCCCATATACTGATCACATCTGCCTGGAAACAACCAGAAAGCATAAAAAATACCAAAACACATACTCAAGTATTAAAGCCACAGATAAACATTAAGCATGTCCAAGAAGCAAAAGCAGATGACCATATCAGCACATGTCCAGAAACAAGATAAAATGTATGAGACAAATGACCTAGAGGTAAACATGGACTACATTCTGGAAGGAGCCAGGTCTTGGAAATGCCTGAGAAGGAATTCAGAAACATTATTATATAAAATGTTTCAAAACACTTTAAATAGAGTTGAGAAAAACATGGAAGAAGTCAGAAAAGTGCTACAGGAACAATCAAATAAGATAGATACAGCAATGGAAACTATTCAAAACCTACAGAAAGAGGACCAAATGATAACTAATAGAATATCAGAAACAGACAATATACTGAAAAGACAAAAGAGTAGAATATAAGAGATGGAAGACAGAACCAGTGAACTGGAAGACAAATCTCTTAATACCACTAAGATAGAAGAGCAAACAGAAGAAAGGATAAAAAGAAACCTGAAGAAGGTCTAAGACTCATGTTGGACAACATGAAGAGGAATAACTTAAGAGTTATTGGCATTCCAGAACAAGAAGAATAACACAAATCCACAGAGGAAATAGTTAAAGAACTGCTGGAAGAAAAATTCTATAACATCCTGAAAATTAAAAGAAAAATATTCAGGAAGCTCAATGAACCCCAGGAAAGATAGACTCCAAAAGAAAATCACTGAGACATATCATAATCAAGCTCTCCAAAATCAAATATAAGGAGACACTTCTGAAAGCAGCTAGGGAAAACAGAAGTGTTACATACAAAGGCAAACAAGTAAGGTTAAGCTCGGATCTCTCAGAAGAACCATGCAAGCAAGAAGGCAATGGGGACACATATATAAAACACTGAAAGAAAAAAACCCAAAAAAACTGCCAACCAAGAATGCTTTATTAAGAAAACCTGTCAGTCAAATATGACCATGAATTCAAAACATTCCATGATAAACAGAAGCTAAAGGATTTTGCCAAAACCAACCCTACACTACAAAACATCCTAAAGGGAGTTCTGTGGACTGAGAACTAACAAGAACAGGCAACAACCAGAGATTGATATATGTGGCAGCACCTCCCAGAACTAAATCAACAGAAGAAAGAGTCAAAATCAGAAGAAAACTATAAGAACAAACTCAGAGAATCTCAGAGGTCAGTCTATGCAATTAAAGTGTAAAAGCAGGTAAACTGGTAGTAGCAGAGATCCTGATAGTGTAAAGGTCAGGTAGACTACAGGATAAAATAGACTACACTACATACACTAAATGGAGGGAAAAGTTAATGGACTAAAAGTAACCTCAAAGAAAATTAACACTTCACAATATACAAAGAAAATGAAAATCCAAGAAGAACATGGAAACATTAAAGTGATGAGGAAATTCACAAGAAAGAACACAAAAAGCATGACCTTAGCAAAGGAAGACACACAGAACAAAGAAAGCAACAAAACAAAAACAATAAAAAAACATAATGACGGCAATTAATCCATACCTATCGATAATTACACTGAATGTCAACAGAGTAAATGAACCAGTTAAGAGATGGAGGGTGGCAGAATGGATAAGAAAACAAAATCCTTCAATATGCTGTCTGCAAGAGACCCATCTCATACATAGAGACAAAAACTGATTAAAAGTCAAATAATGGAAAAAAAATGCCAAGCTAATTGAAATAAAATTGAACCGGAGTGGCAGTACTAATCTCTGATAAAATAAACATTAAGGAAAAAACAAGAATAATAGATAAAGTCGGACATTATCTCATGATTAAAGGGACAATTGAACAAGATGACATAACCATAATAAATATATATGCTCCCATTGAAAGAGCTCCAAAATATATAAAGCAAACTAATAGATTTGAAGAAATAAATAAACACAACTACAATAATAGTGAGTGATTTTTAATACACCTCTTTCAAAAATGGATAGAACAACCAGAAAGAATGTTGACAAAGACACAGAAGAACTAAAAAACACAATCAGCCAATGGGACCTCATAGATGTGTACTGAGCATTCAACCCAACAACAGCACAATACACATTCTTTTCCAGTGCTTATGGAACATTTTCCAGAATA
>NW_006408853.1:2787848-2788775 GCF_000296735.1 Chrysochloris asiatica
TAACCAGAGAAACAAAGGATTTTTACAAAGAAAACTTCAAAACACTACTAGAGGAAACCAAAAGAAACCTATGAAAATGGAAGAATGTACAATGTTGCTGGATAGGAAGACTCAACATTGTGAAAATGATAATATTGCCCAAAGCAATTTACACATATAATATAATCCCAATCCAGATTCCAACGACATTCTTCAAAGAGATGGAAAAAAGAAGTACAAACTTTATATGGAAAGGAAAAAGATGCAGGATAAGCAAAGAAGAATAAGATTGGAAACCTCTCACTCCATGATTTCAAAATTGATTACACAGCTATAGTGGTCAAAATAGCTTGGTACCGGTGCAATGAAAGATATATTGATCAATGGAATAGAATAGAGAATTTAGAAATTAACCCATCCACAACAGCCAACTGATTTTTTACAAAGTACCTAATTATTTCACATGGGGAGGTGACAATCTCTTCAACAGATGGTGCTGGTAGAACTGGAAAGTGATATGCAAAAGATTGACACAAGACCTTCACCTCACACCTTATACAAAAAACAATTTAGCACGGATTAAAGACCTAAATGTGCATCCCAGAATTATGAAGGCCATAATGAAAAAATCGGGGCAAATGTGAGGGCACTAATTCAGGGAATACACAGACTACAAAACATTTTGAAAACTACACAAATAAAAGTACACAAAAGAGATGATTGGGACATACTAAAAATTGAAAACTAATGTGCATCACAAGACTTCACCAGAAGAGTAAAAATGGAAGACACAGAATGGGAAAAAAATCTTTTGTAATGACACATCAGACAAGGGATTCATTTCTAAAATATATAGGACACTACATCTCTACAAGAAAAAGACAAATACGCCAATTAAAAAATGGGCACAGGACATGAACAGACACTTCACCAAGGAGGAGATACAGG
>NW_006408853.1:2791405-2792842 GCF_000296735.1 Chrysochloris asiatica
AAAATGTCTACGTTTACATTTCTAACCCTCACAGTCAGTCCTGATAACAATTATTCACTATTGTGCCACAAGATACCTATCCCCAGCTCCTTTCATCAGCCCTGCTCAGACAGATTGGGTACTACTCAGTGGAAATTCTACCTTCCTCCGTGCCCTCTGGATCTAGGTTCCCTCTTGAAAGCTTGTAAGATAGTCACTTATTGCCTTTATAGCCCCCTCTCCCCTCCCTCCATTGTGGGAAGCCAATGTCCAAGTTGCCCATTCCTGTCTAGTCTGTGTATGGAGGGGGGTGGGAATCATCCTCGCTGTAAAGATTTGTTCCCTCTTTTGAGCTATTGCATCTATAGGTGTAGGTCAAGTTCATCAAATTGTATCAGATTACTCTTTTTTTCCTCTTGTTTCTTCTTCTAGTTAAGCTCTGATCATCCAGTCATTGAAGCCAGATCAGTGAATATTATGTGCAAGTTTGGATGTTCTTATGCATATGCTCACTCTTCTTATCAGCTGGAAACTTCACTCTCCACTCTAGTTCCCTGTGGCTATGTCACTGACTCTGGGCCCAAGAGTCCCCAGGTCTTGCCACACTGCTGGCCAACCAGGTCAACTGGGTTCACAGTAGTCTATGAACATTGTAGGGCTTAGCTCACAGCTTCATTGCTGCTTATCGCTTACTTCCCTTTATCAGTGATTAATGTGGTCACCAGTCAGAGCACGTTTATTCTCGTGTATTCCCATTGAGTCTTACTCTTGGAAGAGAGTTGGATCTGAGGGGCCCCGACCACTTGCCTTGATATCTGCTGGGTGAGCAAATTGTTTTTTCTTGTAGTAGTCAGTCAGACTGTAGTTATTGTTTTGTATTTTTCTTGTTGGTCTTTCTTTCAAGAAGTATCTTCTGTTCTTCTAGCCATTCCAGGCTGGGTTGCTTGTCCTTTCAAGTGGAAATTTCTAACCTCAGAAGATTTTGTATGGGGTTCAGGCTTCCACCTATGGTCTTATGTAATATAGAGGCTCCACAGGAACTTTAGTTTTGAAATATTGCATTCTGAGTTCCGGCACTATAACACTGGAAGTTATCCTATAAAATTAATATATGTTTTGATCAAATGACATCTGATAAATTTTATGGAAAGCAAGTGTTTGAATGATCTTCTCTATACAATTCAAAAACTGTTTTTAACTGCAAGCATAAGAAAACCTATTCTTTTCATTCTTCCCAGAAATATACTGAATGGTATATTTTGGAGGTATAAAATGCAGTAGAGGATAGAAGAAAGAAAGATTACTTTTGACTTTTATAGCAGTTCATATTGGGCCTTTGCTGAGCAAATAATCCAAGAAGCTGGGTTATATGAAGAAAAACGTGGCATCAGGATTGGAGGAAAACTCATTAACAACCTGCAATATTCAGATGATACAACCTTGCTTGCTAAAAGTGAA
>NW_006408853.1:2793402-2800151 GCF_000296735.1 Chrysochloris asiatica
CAGAGAAAAAGAGAAAGAACCTCAATGGGATAGATTGGCCAAGTGGCAGCATCAATGGTCTCAAGGTTGGCCTAGGATCAGGCAGTGTTTCGTTCTGCTGTGCATAAGGTAGCTATGAGTTGTTATCAACTCGATGGCAACTAACAACAACAACAACATTGTACCTCTGTAACCAAGTAAACAACCTACTGAAGAATGAATAGTTCTATGGTGAATATATGTCCATGCTAATCAAATGAGACACAATTAGAGAGATTATTGTTTTTGTTTTATTTTCTCCCCTTTAGTTACAACTTTATTTCCCAGAGAAAGAAATTCCAGCTCAAAGAGATTATTTGTCCATAAACACACAAGCATTCAATGATAAAATTACTATGACAGCCTAGGTCTTCAGATTCCCATTCTTTCCACGATGAAACCCTCATTTATCTTAGCACACCCATACTATATGGCAGGATTTTTTGTCTGCATGCTCATAAACTACCTGTTTAATAACACATGTTAGAGTTTTGCACCAAACCATATTTCTATAATTTTACCTATTTTATAATTCTAGACAGCATATGACCAGCTCCTTACTGCTGACATATCCAACCAACTTTCTAGAAAATTACTGACAAAGTTTCCTTGACATCATCTCCAAGTCCTTGCATGGACACAATTAGAGTTTTAGTAATTTTCTCTACCCAATTTTTATGTTAAGAGTAAGTACTCTTTTTTATTTCAAATATATTTTATTATCTGCTATTTTTGTGTATAAAACAGATATTAGAATTTAAAATTCATCAATTTGTTCAAATTATATTTAAATATTATACAAATACGTAGAGAACTGAATTTTTATTATTATAAAGAAAAAATGGCTTTAAGGATTTCAATTTTATGGGAAAATGTTTTCGAATAGTTTTATCTCTAAAATAGCATTTACACAAGGAATATTCCATGGAAAGTGAATAAATCATATCTGAAATAAATCATATCTCCAGCGGTATAATGCATCCCTCAACTCCTCTCATGTATCCACTGCAGATATATTAAACTTCAAAAGTAACTCAGAAACACTCAGACTATTAATAAAGCAATCAGTATCCCTGATACCAGCAGAAGAAGTCTAGAAGTGGATAGAAAGTTGGGACCAAGAAACTTGAAGGGCTTGAAAGCACCCTGAATCTGTGGCCAAGTAACCATGTGAAATTAGTGAGTACACACATGACAGAAGGTCAATGTTACATGGTTAGCATGCATTAAAGAGTTAGGAAATGCAACTGAAAAATAGAATGAGGAATCTGTGAATGATGCAGTAGCACAAGAAATGGAGCATATAGGCTTAAGCATTCACACATCACCAGAAAACATATTTACCTTTAATCTTCTTTACTTGAGTGAGATTTATTTTAAAACAGATGGTTTAGTAGATGAACCAGTGGAGAAAATATCACAATGCTTGTTCCATTTGTGAATGTGGTGGCAAAAGATGCATGCAGTTTTCTGGAAAAGAGCTATGTTTTTGACATTATTGTCCAGTACAGGTCCACCAGGGCCTACTTTAATAAGGAATGACTCATTGAAATGTTTATATTAATTGTACACATGTAAATATTTTTATTCAATATGTGACTCCATCATCTTATTCATTAAGATCCACCATCACATTTATGAAGAACTTATTATGTAAAAGTAAAAAAAGAATGATAAATAATTTCTCTTCTCCTTTCCAAAGTATCAGTAATAGCTCTGATCTTGTTAACTCCACAGTTGTCTAATTTAAGACTTAGAAACAGAACCAAAAATGAGCATGAAATCAACATTCATTACTTCTATTTTACATGAAAGGGGCTAGTTAAGCTAAAGATTGGCAGTTCAAACTCACACAGCAGTACAGTGACAGGGAACAGACAGAAATTCAAGACAGATTCAGAAGTGGGCTTCTAATAAGCGGTAATATTGCTATCAGATGGATCTTTGTTGAGAGCCAAAATACCAAATACCAGAAACATGACCTGTGTTTTGCTGACCATGCAAAAGCATATAACTTTATGGATCATATACAATATGGATAACACTTGAGAAGAATGAAAATTCCAGAACACTTAATTATGCTCATGTGGAACCTATACATACATCAGGAAGCAGTTGATTGAACAGAACAAATACTGGAGGTGCTTATTTGTTAATGCTAAGAAATTTGGAAGATAGGTACCTGGCCAACCAGTTGGAAGAATTCCATAGGGTCCATTCCAAAGAAAGGTGACCCCATGGAGTGACAAAACCAACAAACAATATCATTAATAACACATGTAACTAAAAATTTGCTGAAGATAATAAAAAGCAGTATGAGTATTACATGTATTGAGAGCTCCAGAAATTCAAGCCATATTCAGATGAAGACATAGAATGAGGGCTATCATTGCTGACTTCAGATGAATCTTCATTGAAAGCAAAATACCAGAAAGATGTTGACCAGTACTTAACTATGCAAAGTAATTTGACTGTGCATCATAGCAAACTGTGGATAATATTTCATTGTGCTTATGAGGAATCTGTACATAGACCAAGAGGTAGTTGTTAGAAGAGAACAAGGGGACACTGGATGGTTTACAATCAGGAAGGGCGTATGAATCCTTTCACTTTATGTACTCAGTCTGTAATCTGAGCAAGTAATCTGAGAAACTGAGCTATATGAAGATGAAAGTGGCATCAGCATCGGAGAAAAAATCATTAGCAACCTGCAAAATGTACATTATATAACCTTGTTAGGAAAGATGAGGACTAGAAATACTGATTAAGATCACAGACCCTAGCCTTCAGTTTGGATTTCACATCATGTTATAGAGAACAAAAGTCCTCACAACATGGCCAATTAAACAATATCATGATAGATGGAGAAAGGATTGGAGTTGTCAAAATCTTGATTTTACTTGAATCCACAATTAACAGCTATGATAGTAGCAGGTAAGAAATCCAAGGACACATAGACAAATAAGGCAGCATAAAACCTCTTTAAAGTGTTTATGACAAAAGATGTCAGTTTGAAGACTAAGTTGCACCTGACTCACACTGTGGTATTTTCAACTGCCTCATGTACACTTGAAAGCTAGATAATGAAAAAGGAAGACCTTAGAAGATTTGATATATTATGGTGTTGGGGAAGAATATTAAAAGTGCCCTTGACTGCCAAAAGAATAAACACATCTGTTTTGGAAGAAGTACAGTCAGAATGCTTCTTAGAAGAAAGGATGTTGTTGTTATTCTTAGGTGCCATCCTAGTTGGTACCAAGTAATAGCGACCTTATGTACAACAGAATGAAACACTGCTTTGTCCTGCACCTGCCTCATAATTGCTGCTACTCTAGAGCATATTACTACTGCCACTATGCCAATACATCCCATTGAGTGTATCCCTGTTTTTTGCTGACCCTCCATTTTACCAAGAATGTTGTCCTTTTCCAGGGACTGGTTCCTTCTGATAATATGTCCAAAGTATGAGAGACAAAGAATGGGCATCCTGGCTTCTAAGGAACATTCTGTCTGTACTTCTTCCAACACAGACTTATTTGTGCTTTTGCCAGTCAGTGGTATGTTTAATATTCTTCTCCAACACCATAACTCAAACACATCAATTCTTTTATGGTCTTCCTTTTTCATTGTCCAACTTCTGCATATGAGGCTATTGAAAAGACCTCATTCTTGGGTCAGGTGTACCTTAGTCTTCAAATTTTCATCTTTGATCATGAACACTTTAAATAGGTCTTGTCCAGAATATTTGCCTAATGAAATACATCATTTGATTTATTGTCTTATACGTCTATGGTTTATCTGATTTTTGACTGTCTTATTCAGCTGCCCTTTGAAATTTTCTGTTCAGTTCTTTTGCCTCCTGATTTCTTCCATTAGATTTAGCATCTCTTTGCTGGAGTAAATGTTTCTGGCCTCCATTTTGGTCTTTTTATTACCATTTCTCCTTAACAACCTTTTTTCTTTCTTCCTTTATGTTTTTAATGTTATCTCACAAGCCTTCTGGTTTTAGGTCTTTAGTGTCTAATGCATCAAATTTGCTCCTGAGATGATCTCTAAATTTAGGTTAGATATAGTCAAGGTCATATGTTGGCTCTCATAGACTTGTTTTAATTTTCTTCAGCTCCATCCTTAACTTGCATATGAGCAATGGATACTCTATTCTACAGTTGTCCCCTTGCCTTGTTTTGGCTAAAAATGTGGAGCTTTTCCAGAATATTTTCCCACAAATGTATTCAGTTTGATTTCTCTGTATTACATCTGTGAAATCCATGTGTATAATGGCCATTTATGTTGTTTAAAAACTATACTTGCAATGAAGAAGTAATTGATCTTGCAAAATTTTATCCTGGGCTCTCCAGCATCATTTATAATCACCAAAGCTATATTTTCCAACTATTGATCCTTCCTCTTTGGTTCCAACCTTTGCATTCCAATCACCAGTAATTATCAATACGTATTGATTACATATTTGATCAATTTCAGAGTGAAGAAATTGGTAGAACACGTCTTTACTGCATGTTTCATCAGTTTCAGACTTCAGAAATGGTTACGGTCTTCAGTTTTCTCATCATTAGTATTAGTGCTTGGTCTGTAAATTTGAATAACTGTCATATTATTTGAATTGCTTATAGGCATATGGATATTATCTTGTCACACATTTTTTGAGCTTCAGGATAGACCTTAAGATACTCTTTTTCATGGTTAATATAATTCCTTTCCTCTTTGATTTGCCATTTCTGGCATAGTGAACTACATGATTGTCAAAATTAAAATGGTCAATGCAAGCCTATTGAAGCTCACTAATGCCTAGCATAACACATAATATCAATTTTTATGTGTTCATTTTCATTATGACAAATTCTAATTTTCTTAGATTCATTACCCATACATTCACATTCTTGGTGTGGCACTGCAGGATAAACACTTGACCACAAGGTCGTACTGCAAGGTTGATGGTTCAAACTCACCAGCCAAATCCTATACAGGGTCTTTATGGGTCAAAACTGACTCAATGGCACATAAAAACCACAACATTCCAATTCTTAATGATTATGTGCTACTGCTTCTTCTCATTTTGAATCATAGTTTACCAGAAAATTAAAGTCCTGAGAGTTTTACAACTTCCACACCATTAAGACTATTTCTCCTTAGAGAATCTAGCTCTTTCACAGTTGTATTTTGCATACCTTACAACCCCAGGGGTCCATCTTCTGGTAGTATATTAGGCAATGTCTTGCTGCTATTCATAAGATTTTCACTGACAAAATTTTTCAGAAATAGCCTGCCATGCTAACCTTCTTAATTTGCCTTATTCTGAAAGTTCCATAAAAATATGTTTACCATATGTAACCTTGTTGGTATTTGAAATATTGGTGTTATAACTTTCAACATCACAACACACAAACACTTACAGTATTACAGACAGTTTAGTGGTGGATCCTTCAAATAAAAATAATTATACCTATGATTATTTTGTTTAAAATTCCATTTCTTAGTATATTCTATTGTTATTTAAATTATAATATAACCTTACTGAACATCCTTTATGAAATGCTATTGTTTGACCATAAGTAAAAAATATAATATTTTTCATGGCAAATACCTAGGGATAATGATCATGAAAATATTTACAGTTATAAAATTTCCAATTTAAAAACATAAATGCTTATGGGAAGCATAAGTTAAAATGATTAAGGCTACAAATAAACTTAGAGTACTGTATAAATATTTTATTAACATAGAACAACAAAAACATCTAATTAGTTTCCATTTTTAATCTCTCAAGTGTTTTTCCTCCAGAATGGTAATATTATGATCAAGAATTTGTTTTGCTTTTCTGTTACTATTATGCATAATAAGAAGTTTCTCTCCCATACTTAATTCTCATTAATTCAATTCTCATTTTTTGGCTTAGAATTTTTGACTGCTGTTTCAGAGGACCCAACAAAGGGTCAAAATACCTTCATATCTGAACAATAATATTAAGAAAGTATATTCACAAGGTCAAAAAAACATCATCAATAAAATATGTAGAAAGTTTCTAACCATATATAGTTTTAGAGCTTTTGTTCCAACCATAGGAACTTCATTCCAGCAAAAATGAGGATTTGGTAAAACATTTTGAATTAATCTTTATAATATATACGTATATTCACCACTCATCAGTCAGTTTGTCATACAATGGTGGCTTGTTTGTTACTGTGATGGTAGAAAGTTTATCATTCTCTTTTTAAATATCACTAGAGTCATATTTCTGAAATGTGACTGAAAGCAGAGAATATCAGAGAGATGTTTACATGTGCTTTATAGATTATGCAAAGGCTTTTGATTGTGTGGATCATGACAAGCTATGGACAACATTGTGAAGTATGAGTATTCCTGAGCACTTGATTGTGCTCATGAGGAATCTGTACTTGGACCAAGAGGCAGTCATCCAAACAGAACTATGGAACACCGAATGTTTTAAAATTAAGTGATGTGTGACAAGGTTGTATTCTTTCACCATATTTATTCAACCTGTATGTTGAGCAAATAATCCGAGAAGCTGGGTTATATGAAGAAAAATATGGCATCAGGATTGGAGGAAGACTCATTAACAACCTGCGATTTGCAGATGATACAACCTTGTTTTCTGAAAGTGAAGAGGACTTAAAACATTTACTGATGAAGATCAAAGAGCACAGCCTTTGGTATGGATTGCATCTCAATGTAAAGAAAACAAAAATCCTCAC
>NW_006408853.1:2801533-2803150 GCF_000296735.1 Chrysochloris asiatica
TACCTCATGACTGATCTGGATATGTTCTTTTTGACAATTAATTTAACACCATTCCTCTTTAATTTGTCATTTCCAGCATAGTAAACCATATGGTCATCAGATTCAAAATGGCCAATACCAGTCCATACTATAGTAGGGAGCAGTAAAAACAGATTGCTTATGAAATGTTAGTCACTGTAAATCCTATGAGGAACAATGGGATATTGTCTGATATAGTGGTTTTCCTAGAAGTTAGTAAATGTATGTTTATATTATATGATAAAATTAAATCTTTGATAAATAATCTTTTTTAGTAATGTATAATTATTTCTCAAAATTTGCTGGCTGCATACTTAAGATATAAAATTTTCTTCATCCTTATTTGAGAATTATTGTTGTTGTTTAGTACCTCCAGGTCATTTCTGACTCATTGTTATGCTTTATAGGTTTTCCATCAAGTGACTGGAGGGTTTGAACTATCAATCTTGTGGTTAGCAGTTCAGTGCTGATCCTATAGCACCACACCGGGATTCCATTTGAGAGTAGCAGCATAGAATGTTAACACAGAACAACTTAAACCAGGAGCTGTTCAAGCTCTTTATATTTTTGATCCTAAGCATTTGACAGAGGCAAGCCTATCTCCAACATACCCTTGTGGTACAGTAATTAAACATTGAGCTGATGAACCAAAGGCTGAACTCAAAAGCTGCTCCATGATTAAAAGTTATGACAGGCAGCTTTTGTAAAGATTTACAGCTTCATAAACCCTATGTGGGGTCTCTATGAGTTGTAAACACTCCATGGCACACCACCACCTCTCTCTCTCTGTATCTCTGTCTGTATCTCTCTCTCACCACACCAGGACTCAATATCTATATCTATATCTATATCTATATATATGGATATTGGATATTGAGTCCTGGTGTGGTGTGGTGGGTTAATGTGCTTGACTGCAAAGTCCATGTGTGCCTCAAGGTTGGTGGTTCAAGCTCACCATCCGCTCCTCAAAAACCTCAAAAACAGGATCTCTATGAGTCAGAACTGACTCAATGGAACTTAACACCAGCAATAATCATAGATTTAATGTATAGTTTTTGTTGACAAATTTATTACCTTTTCATGTTTATTGATCATTTTCATATTTTCTTTCATCAATTGTTTGCTCAAATTTTACCAATTTCTCTATTTTATGAAATACACTCTCTTGGTTATTGTTGTTGTTAAGTGCCATTGAGCCAGTTCCAACTCATGCTAATGCCATTGAAAAATAGAATAGAACACTGCCTTGTTCTGTACCATCCTCACATTGTTATGCTTGAGCCCATTGTTGCTAGTACTGTGTTACTATGCCCTTGAGAGTCTTCCTCTTTTTTGCTGACTCTCCATTTTATCAAGAACAGTAATCATCTATTGGTATTGTTCCTTCATAACAACATGTCCTAGTACTAGAGACAAAGTCTCACGATCTTTGTTACTGATGAGAATTCTGGTTGTGCTTCTTCCAAGATAAGCTTCTTTATTCTTCTGACAGTCCATGGTAATTTCAATGTTCTTCATTACATCATAATTCAAATGCATCAGTTTTTCTAGGGTTTTCTTTATTCATGGTCCAGCTTTCACATACATATGTGGTAATTG
>NW_006408853.1:2803758-2804664 GCF_000296735.1 Chrysochloris asiatica
GTAAACATATTTCTGATATACACTTCTTATACCAAGAGCCATCTGACATCACGAATGTTATCCATTGTTCTACTTCCTCTTCTGTATCTGCCTTAAATTTCTGGCAGCTCCATGTCTACATTCTGATTTTGATTTTTCTTCAGTAAAATTTTATTGCATGTTACTTCAATGATTTTTATTTTATTTTTATTATTTCCACTTTCCATTTGGTCACCTCTCTTTGGAATGGGTACAAATATAGATGTCTTCCAATTTGTTTTCCAATTTCTTAGCATAGATGAGTGAGTGCCCCCAGTACTACATCAGCTTGTAGAGAGATTTCAATTTGTACTCCATCAAATCCTAGTGACTTGGGTTTCTGCCAATACTTTCATTGTAACAGGACTTTTTCTTTTATTTCCATCTTTTCTTGAACATATGCTACCTCTTGAAAAGACTGAACATCAACCCACTCTTTTTGTTCAGTGACCATGTGTATACATTCAGTTTTTTTGTTTTTTTTTTCCTATTCCCTCCGGGTTTTTTTTTTTTTTTTTTTTTTTGGTGGGGGGCAGTGCTTGGGGAGGTGTACACCAAAACACTCACGAATATATAATACTTTAAACAACCAAAGGGCACATTCTGCAATCCTGACTCCTGGTCACCAGCAAAAGTCTTTCTCTCTCCATTAGTCTAGAGTCTTCAGCTGCTCTATCTCTCTATGTCCTCATCTTTGTCTCCATCTCTGGTGTCACTGCTTCTCTGGATAGGATTCCACATTCTGCTTATGCTCTTCTCCCTTGTGGGTTCTAGGATCCTCTGTTCCTGTACAATAAGATTAATTACCCCACCTTATGTTAAAAAACTTTTACCTTTACAGTTGTGACAATTGGAATTAGTCATAATAACTACTCACTATTGAATCAG
>NW_006408853.1:2808326-2810557 GCF_000296735.1 Chrysochloris asiatica
TCTTGCTTTTGCCACAGATTCCCCCAGCTGTGAGCCTTCCAACCTTCTAAGTATTCCTTTATATGTGGTTCAGAGTTCTGGGACCAGCGCCTGAACCGGCTTGGTCAGGTATTCTGTGTTGTTGTTGGCGGAGCTCTCTGCTATATGTCCACCCGATCCGCCATCTTGTTTGTTGTTTTCCTTACTTATATTTTATTTTATTTTTTTAATGACCTTTTGATTTCTTCTTGTCATCCTTCACAACCCCAATGTTTTTGACCATTAGCATCTAATGTATCTTTTTTAGACTTTTTTTTTTTTTTGAGGTGGTCTCTAAAATCAGGTGGGATATACTCACAATCCTGTTTTACGCTCCTAGAAATATTTAGTTTTCTTCAGTTTCAGCTGGATATTGCATTTGAGCAATGGATAGTCTGTGATGCAGTTGGCCTCTGGCCTTGTTTTAATTGATAATATTGAACTTTTCTTCCATCTCTTCCACAGATGTAGTCCCTTTAAGTCCTATGTATTCAATTCAGTGAGCTCAAATTGTATTGTTGTTGTTGTTAAGTGTCATTGGGTTGGTTCCAACCCACAGCAACCCAGTACAGGGTTTCCAAGGAGTGGCAGGTGAGCTTGAACCGCTGGCTTTGCAGTCTGGCACATTAATCCACAGTGCCACACCAGGATGCCTCCATATGAATAGTCACCATTTATATTATTGGAAAAAATGGATTTGCATTGAAGAAGTCATTGGTCTTGCAGAATTCTTTCAGGTGATCTCCAGCACTTTTTCTATCATCAAGACCATATTTTCCAACTACCAATTACCCTCTTTGTTTCCAAATTTTGTATTACAATCACCAATAATTATCACTGAAGCTTATTTCCATGGTTGAACCACTTCAGCCTGAAAGAGTTAATAGAATTTGACAAATTCATCATCTTTGACTTTGGTGGCTGGAATAAAAAATTGATTAGTAGTCCTATTAATTCATCTTTCTCTTAGGTTTGTGGATATTATCCTATCCACAGACAGCATTGTACCTCAAGATAGATCTTGAAATGCAGTTTTTGATAATGAATATGAAGTCAGTTTGTCATTGGTGGCATATAAAATGTTTCAAAATGTCTAATATAGCTTCACTTCAATTCACTAATTCCTAAGATAAAAAACCTTTATTAATTCCATTTCATTTTTATCATCTCCTGGTTTTCTAATTTGTATTTCATGCATTCCAGGCTCTAATTATTAATGGATGCTTGCTGCTGTTTTTTTCTCAATTTGAATTATGTTCCATCAGCCAGTGGAGATTCCTGCAAGCTTTACTCCATCTGCCTCCTTAAGGTTAAGTTCATTTTGAAGAGGCAGCTCTTTCACAGTCATATTTATACTGCCTCCCAACCTTATGGGCTAATTTTTCAGAACTATATCAGTTCGTAAGGTTTTAAGTGGCTAACAACTCAGAAGTGGTCTGCTTCTTCTTATTTCTTGTCTCTCAGTCTGGAAGCTTTACTGAAAGCTGTCCATTATGGATGTCTGTTGATTCTTAAATACTGTGACATAGCTTCCAGCATTATAGTAACACACAAGCAATCACAGTATGACATACTGACATACAAATGATGGATATTGTGTTTGCAAATTCTTTATTTGATATACAAGGGTATATGAAATGTATTGCTACAAAAACATAGAAATCTTTATTAAACAAAAATTTTGAAGTGAGAAGCTTTTTTTTTCCCAACATCTCCTCCATCAAAGTATATATATTTCTGAAGGTGGCATTCCATCCCTAGAACTCTTTCTTGAAGAATACTATGCTCTACAGTTTACACCATTGCAAAATGGCATTTTTGGCATTTTCAAAGAATACAGATTCTATTTATTTGAAATATTATTTGTGCATTGAGAATAAGAAAAATAATCTTAAAGGAAAAAGGTCAGGGCTGTAGGACATATGGACAAAATTTCCCTTCAAATTCTTTTACAGAAGCCTGATTACATTTGAAGAATATTAAGGTGCATCATCATGATAATGGGGGAACTAAATTAAACATGACTTTCCCAGGATTTTGCTCAACAATGCAATTCTTAATTTTTTTAAGATGTTTTCATAAGTTCCTGTGATTTCCCTGGGTCTTTTGAGTAAATTAACAAAGATTATCCCTTTCACCAAATTACCAAAATGTTTTGAACCAGCCCCTCTGCCTTGAATTTAATTGACCTAGCAAAGTCTCTCAGAAGCCAC
>NW_006408853.1:2810995-2816028 GCF_000296735.1 Chrysochloris asiatica
GAACAAACTAATCTTTGTTGAAAGAAGGACAACCAGAATGTTTTTTAAAAGGCAGGATTGTCAGATTTTGTCTCAAATACTTCAGACATATTATTTGGAGGGACCAATCCCTAGAGAAGGACAGGACATCATTCTTGGTAAAGTGGAGGGTCAGCAAAAAAAGAGGAAGAACCCCAATGAGATGGATTGGCACAGTGACAGCAGTAATGGGCTCTGGTATAGCAACAACATGAGTTTGGCACAGCTTCAGGCTATGTTTTGCTCTGTTGTGCATAAAATCACTATTAGTACCACCTCAATGGGACCTTATAGCAGCAACAACAATGAAGCTATTACAAGTGTATTATACAGCGAAGTTCTCTGTAGCCATCCAGTGATTATAGAGACATGCTTAAATATATATTGTTTGTAATAAACATGAGCATGTATGAACTGGAACCCTAGTAACAATGTTTTTTGACTTATCCTTGGTGTTTTGCATATACCTTCTCTAACTCTATGAGTTGCCTTTTCATTATGTTTGTGGCCTCTTTTGATAAGTGTATAATTTTAATATAGTTTATTTTATCCTTATGGTTATCATTTTGATTTGTGCCTATTTTAATACAGCTTTCTTTAGCTCAAAATCACATGGGTGTTCTCCTATATTTTGTCCCCCACCAAAATAAAATTGTTTTGATTTTTATCTGTTCAAATCTTTAATCCATATAGGGTTGATTTTTGTACCTGGTATAAGTAGATGTCAAAAATTTTTTTGTCCTCTTTAGGTACATCAAGTTGACCTGGGACCATTTATGGAAAATACTTTCCTTTCCCACTGATATGATGACTTAACTCCATTTCATTAATTTTGTCCCTAACATGTATTTTCCAATTTAAATTCTCATTCTTTTCTAAGAAAAAATTCTTTCATTAACAAGATAAATGGTTTAGAATCAGTTTATCTACAATTTAAGGAAAACATAAAATAAAAAAAATGTTATATGATACTGGATTAAAAAAAAAAAAAGGACTAAGTCTGAGAGTATGTGATGCTATATTGTAAGTATAGTAGCTATATTTCAACAGTCTCAAATCATTTATATCAGGTGGCTCCATAGTAAGTAAAATAGAATATTGATAGATATCTAATATATCTTTCTTCTTTCATGTTTTCCTGCTCATTGTTGTTAAGTGCTGTAAAGTTAGTTCCAATCAAGTGATCTTGTATAGGGTTTCTGAGAAGCAAATGGTCGATTTGAACCACCATATTTGTGGTTGGCAGTCCAGTGCTTATCCTAAAGTACCACACCATGACCTTGACATAGTAAAAAGAAATAATGCACACATATTTTTTTTTCTAACATCACTTATGACTAGACTACTGAGTGCTAATTAGATGTGTTCATACAATCTTTTAAAGACTACTGGAAGAAGATATTATTCTGAATTCTGTAGCTTTTTCTATTTTTCTTTCTGTTTTCAAGCATCTGTGTAGAGTACATCACTTTTTCTATAGCAGTACACAGTGCCCTGCCTCATTTTGGAGTACTAAAGTCTGGTTGTTTCTTGAATCCTAGAACACAATTCTATGTATATTAGACTGAAGTCTCATTTTTCTTGTTATGACAAAATAATCGTTTCTCCAGCCAACCTTGTCTGCTGTTCATTTTGTTGTTGTTGTTGTTAAGTGCCGTCGAGTCGGTTCCGACCCATAGCGACCCTGTACAGGGTTTCCAAGGGTGTAAATCTTTACGGGAGTAGAAAGCCTCATCTTTCTCCCGCGGAGCAGCTGGTAGTTTCGAACCACTGACCTTAAGGTTCGCAGCTGTTCATTTTAGAATGTTTTAATTCAAGAATTAATCCAGAGCCAACATTTTCAATATTTCTGACAATACGTAGGCATCCAGTTTCTCATAAGTGAACCCTGAATAATAATGGAGGAGCCATGAAAAATTTTAGAGTAGTAAAAGAACTTAAGGGAAGAAGGAAAAATTGCAAGCTGCAATCACTGACTCCTGAACAGTATTCAACATCTCTGAAGAAATAATAAATAATTAAAACACTTCATTCCCCATTGAGATTTATGAAGGCAGTGTAACAACAGTATTGGAATAAACAAATGTTACAATTAAAATAGAATGGTTTAATGAAATGATCACATGGAATAATTTGTAAAAGTCTTTCAATAAACATAAAACATGCTTCATCTTTGTAGTAATGATTAACTCTATTCATGTATGTGCTCGTGGTTCTCTTCTGATATTTATTGTCCAGTTCAGAGTTAAATAACAATAAAGAATTTCATCTTTGCTCCATGATGCAATTTTACTGATCCAAAGTTCCAGTTTTCTTATTTTCATTAGAGATGCTTGTCTACATGGAAACAAAAGATAAATAGTTACTTCCCTGTCTTTTATTATAATTCATATTTCTACTAATTCCTTGAAGAATCTTAGGGAAATTATATAGCAAATTATGGAAGTAAAGCTAAAGAAAAATCACTCTTGTTTAATCAAGTTAATGCTTATGAAAAACAAATTTCTAGTAGCAGCAGTCAAGTACAAAATTTGTCTTTAAGATTCCTAAAAATAAAGTTAAAATAGAAAAGTAAATGCTGAGTTTCTTAGATTTTATTATCTAAGAAAAGGAAAATTTTAGGTTATCAGAAATAACAAACATATTCCTAATATAAACTGTAATAAAAATTTAGGGAAACAATTGCTGAAATCGGTCATCTGGTGTGGTGCTGTAGGATAAGCACTGGACTGTTAGACATAAGCTTGGAAGTTCAAAACCACCAGTCATTCCTTGAAAATCCTATATTCAGAGGGTTGCTCTGAGTCAGACCAAGTCAGTGGTACTTTACAACAATAACAACCATAACAACAAAAGCTTAAAATACAATCAAACATAATTCTCTATTTGAAAAAGATGGATGGTAGGCACCCATTAGTTATCAGTCTATTAAATCTTACTCCATTTTTTCAATCACATCCAACGTTAAAAATTTTCTGAAATAAAATGGATCATAAACACTAAGTTCATCGAACAAGGTGTTTTAATCTACTGTTACATTATGTCCAACAACATAATAAAAGATGATTTATTGTATTTTTCATAAGGTATTTTTATCAATTTACTGACACACAGTGATTTATGGGGAAAATAAATGCATGTTTTGAAAATAAAAAGCAGAGATAAACTTAGAAATAAGTATAAGACTAAATATCTCTTGACTCTTAATTGTGATTTTCTTAGCTATTACGTCAAAATCATTACAAAGAATTTAAATCATTTAGGTTTCTATAGGAAGCTATGGTAATATAAAGATGGTGAAGACATCACATCTGCATGGTGTGTGTGAGTTTTACCATTATCAGGAATAAGGTATAAGTATTTGTGTTCATTGGAGAATATAGAGATTCAAATGCTTTGAATTATTCTTTCTACATAAATAAGAGAACAAATAAAATATGTTTATTACCCATAATCTTAAAAATGGGACAGTTTTCTATTGAATAAAAAGTATAACTTAAAACATTAGTATGGTTCACTCTTTCCCTTTACGTATAACACACTTCTTGAGATTGAATACTTAACTTGCATAGCAATTCCTTAAAATATTAGTCCCCTCCCTTAAGTAATAATTGGATGCCCTGGATTAAGTTTTTCTAGGATTCTAAAATACCTATCAGAACTCTAGTATGTTTCAGGATTTTCAGAGTCAGGGAGGCATAGACATCTTGGCACTGTTGTCAATGGAAACCTTGGGTTATCAGTTGCAATGACCCTGACTAACTGACCAAGACCTATGATTTTCACATCCGTGGTGAATAAGAGTGAACTCCTCATCATTTCCTCATAAAATCTATGGGCAGAACTCAAGGGTGCCAGATTTAGGAGCGCACATCAAGGTAAAGTTTCCTGATCAGAGGTATTCCCCTCTTGTGGGTGGAGGAGAGCAGAACAAATGAAAACTGCTCATTTGTGCAAAGGATGCATGCTGGTTTATTAACATTTGTGAAGTAATGCAGCCTGGGAGTGTGATCATGTAGGGTTAGGGTATGGGCAAAGGTAGCATTCCAACTGTTTGAGCTCTGTAGAGGAGTGCTCACTATAAGAAGCCCATCCTTTTTATAGTGAAGTTCAGTTTGATGCATCACCAGGTCCATTTTTCATGTCCTCAAAGAACAGCTACCATTGGGGAAGTGCAGCCTTTTAGTGTAGGACATTGTTCCACTGGATACTTATGTTTTTGAGTCACCACACCTGCAAAGCTGAATTGACTTTGTAACAGGTATTTTACTTCTGGCCTTGTGACCCACTTTTTAAGTCATATTGTGTATATTCACATATCACTCTACAGGAGAATTATGGTGTAGCCTGCTTTCATAAAGATTTACAGCTTTGAGAACCCTATGGGCATTTATACTTTATCCCATAGTTATGAGTTGATTTTTTGTTGTTGTTGATGTTGATTATTTTTGTGTGTGTGAGTTTTATCACTATCAGGAAGAAGGTGTGAGCATTTGTGGCCTTTGGAGACTGTAGAGAACAATGTTATATCTATTTTGTTGTTGTTGTCAGGTGCCATCGAGTCGGAATTGACTCATATCAACCCCATGCACAGCAGAACGAAACAATGTCCGATCCTGGGCCAACTCCACCACCGCTACCACACTTGACGCCATCAATGATGCCACCTGGCTGATCCATCTCGTTGGGGGTCTTCCTCTTTTTCTCTGACCATCCATCTTCCCAGCATTGACATCCTTCTCCAGCGACTGTTCCCTCCTAACAATGTGTCCAAAGTATGAGAGACGAAGCTTAGCCATCCTGTTGCCACACTTGACGCCATCAATGATGCCACCTGGCTGATCCATCTCATTGGGGGTCTTCCTCTTTTTCTCTGACCATCCATCTTCCCAGCATGACATCCTTCTCCAGCAACTGTTCTCTCCTGACAATGTGTCCAAAGTATGAGAGACGAAGCTTAGCCATCCTGGCCTCCAAGGAGCACTCTGGCTGCACTTCTTCCAAAATAGATCTAT
>NW_006408853.1:2816715-2817642 GCF_000296735.1 Chrysochloris asiatica
GCCAAAATAAACCAATAAAAGTAAAGTTCCCGTCTGTACTGCCCACAGTATTAAAGTTCCCCATAATATTGGGAGTTAGTTAGGAAAATAATTCCTTAATATTGTTTACCTTACTTTTCTTAGTTTGTTACACATTTTTGTTGTTGATGCAATGGATTCTAGTTTTCATTTTTTACACTTCTACTTGGACTTGGTGGGCATCATTTAAGCAGAGGTGGGAGGAAGTCAATAGAACATAAAAGATAGTCAATAAAAATCCAGTTGTCAATTTTGATTCAGAGTGACACTGTATGACAGAATAGAACAAACCACAAGGTTGTTTTTGGCTGTAATTTTTATGGAAGTTCATCAGGTCTTTCTCCTATAAAGTTGCTAGTAACACAAACTTTTCAGTTAGCAGTGAAATACTTGATTATTTGTGCCATGAGGTCGTATTCTCTTTAGGCATGTTTTTGTTGTTGTTAGGTGCCATTGAGTCAGTACCAACTTGAAGTGACCCTATGCACAACAGAACAAAACATTGCCCAATCCTGAGTAAACCTCACTATTGTTGCCACACTTGAGACCATTGATGCTGCCACTTTGCCTATCCATCTTGCTGGGGGTCTTCCTCTTTTTCTCTTACCCTCCACCTTACCAAGCATGATATCCTTCTCCAGTGACTGGCCCCTACTGACAATATGTCTGAAGTATGAGAGGTGAAATTTGGCCATCCTGTCCTCCAATGAGCACTCTGGCTGCACTTTTTCCAAAACAGAGCTCTTGGTTCTTTTGGCAGCCCATGTGCTTTTAATATTCTCCAACACCATAACTCAAAAGCATTAATTCTTCTACAGTTTTCCTTATTCACTGTACAGCTTTTATATGCATATGAGGTTATTGAAAATACCAAGGCATCAGTCAAGCGCACCTTAGTCCTCAAGCTGA
>NW_006408853.1:2818274-2820176 GCF_000296735.1 Chrysochloris asiatica
TAAATATGGCTTGAACCTCTGGATGTTCTCTGTCAATGTATGCTTGCAGCCATTTTTGTATTACCTTTAGTAAACTTTTACTCAAAGATAGTGCCTGATGATTTCCACATTCTGTTGGGTCACCTTTCTTTGGAATAGACACAAACATGGATCTTTTACAATCATTTGACAAGATAGTTGTCTTCCAAATTTCTGGCAGAGATGAGTGAGTGCCTTCTGTGCTGCCTCATGTTCTTGAAAACTTTCAATTTTTATTCCATCAGTTCCTGGTGCCTTGTTCTTTGCCAGTTCCTTCAATGCACCTTGGATTTCTTCTTTCAGTATCATTGACTCTTGATCATATGCATCCTCTTGAAATGATTGAACATCAACTATTTCCTTTTGGTACAATGACTTTGTATATTCCTTCCATCTTCTTTTAATGCTTTCTGCATCATTCAAGAATTTGCCCAGAGAATCTTTCAATAATGAAAATCAAAGTTTGAATTTTTTCTTCAGTTCCCTCAGCTTGAGCAATGCTGAGTGTGTTCTTCCTTTTTGGTTTTCTGACTCCAGATCTTTACACCATCTTTGTAATATTTGACTTTATCATCTCGAACTGATCTTGAAATTTTCTGTTCAGCTCTTGGACTTCCTCATTTCTTCTATTTGCTTTATCATCTCTACACTGGAGAGCAAGTTTCAGTGTTTCTTCTGACATCCATTTTGACCTTTTCCTTTTTTTTTTCTTCTTAATGACATTTTGCTTTCTTCCTGTATGATATTATTGATGTCATCCCACAACTCTTCTTGTCTTCGGTCTTTAGTTTTTAATGTATCAATCTCTTCTTCAGATGATCTCTATTATCTGGTGGGATATATTCAAGGTCATAATTTGGCTCTCAGGGACTTGTTTCATTGTTTTCAGCTTCAGTTTGAATTTGCATATGAGCAATTGATGGTCTAGAGAGTTATAATTTCAAATAAGGGCAAACAGATCACTTGTATATGCCCATTGGATTCAGGGAAATCTGAAAATAAAAAAAATCTGAGAATCAAAGCTCCTCATTTGTGAGCATGAAATTTTTTCTCCTTCTTTATTTTCACTTAGGAGATTTCCTGAAACTATAAATTAATCATTCTCTGAATCTCTTAAAGTGCAAGTAACTTATAATTCTAATATTTTGCTTTTTCTGCTGTCCAAATATAAAAGATTAAGGTATTTTGCCAAAAAGTTACTCTCACTTTCACCCATTCTTGAATTGGTAAATAATAATTCTGACTCTGACACTAAAATTTTGCTACAAATCAGTGTAATTCAGCAAAGCTAAAAAAATCATGCAATTTATGGTCACTCATTCTTTCCCTTTGGCAGAAATATTAGACGGTTTTCACCTTCCACTGGTCTTCCATTATACCAAATTGTTGACAGTGTTTTTCATAGTTGCTTTGCTATGTTATGCTAGAGACTTTCCCTATTCATTTTCAGTGCAGGCTTTCTGGCTAGTGACCCATTTCTCAAATTGAATATGTTTTATATCCTTAATACTATAACAGAAATAAAAGTGGTTTTAAGAAACATAAATTTATTATCTTACAGTTTTGGAAGCCAGAAGCCCAAATTGAAAATTCTGGTTACAGAAGAAGGATTTTTCCCTCTTGACTATGGCAAGATCTATGTATCCATTTAGCGTCTATTCTTCAGTTCCTTGGGGACATTCATATGACATTTATGCTTCTCCACTGTACCTCAAGAAAGCCTAGTGGTTCAATAGTTAAGTATTTTTGTCTGCTATCTGAGCTTCATAGAAGAAAGATGAGGCAGTCTACATCCATAAAGATTGTGGCATCCAAAACCCTTTCAGACAGTTGTATTTTGTCCTGTGGTATTGCTGTAAATCAGACTCAATGCATTATCAATGG
>NW_006408853.1:2828136-2835411 GCF_000296735.1 Chrysochloris asiatica
GTCTTCTTAGTGACCTTTTGCTTTCTTCCTGTATGATATCCTTGATGTCATCCCACAACTCTCTCATTTTCAGTCATTAGTGTTTAATGCATCAAATCTGTTCTTGAAATGTTGTCAAAATTTAGATGTGATGTATTAATGTACTCAAAATATGACTGGGGAGGACCTGCCTCCTAAAAATAGATTGATTATGATGACTTGAATGAAATAAAGTCTTCAGTATTTTCATTTGCTGATGCTGCACAAGTCAAAATACTGAATTGACTTTAAGTTTTCTTAGATTCATACTTCATACATTCAATGTTCAAATTTTTAATGGATGTTTTCAGATGTCCTTTTCCATTTGTGTCATCGCAACCAACTCTGCTTTGAGGAGGCAGTACTTCCCCAGTCGTATTTTTTTGAATTCCTTCCAAACTGAGAGGCTCATCTTCCAGCACTCTATCTGATAATATTCAGGCACTATTCATCATGTTCAACATTCAATATTCTGATGCTATCTCAAAGTGTTTCACTGCTATTCATAAACTTCTTGGTGATTAAACATTCAGGAGTAATCTGCCTGTTCTTCTTCTGATTCTGTCTTAATCTGGAAGCTCAGCTGAAATTTGCCCACCATGGTGATCCTGTCAGTATTCAAAATACCAATGGCATGGCTTCAAGCATCACAGCAACACACAACCACTACAGTGCATCAAACTATTCATGTATGAATCAGAAGTCTAGTAGCAATACTTTTTCATTTACTCTTGTATCTAATTTCCCTTTTTCATTAATTTATGTAGCTGTTCTCTTTTAAGTATTATATTTATATATAGAAAGGCCTTGATCAAAGTGACTGATGTAAATAATTTCATGATCACTTTAACAGACCAAATGTAAAGCTCTCATTACTGCCTTTTAATATTGAAATGTTGTTTTCCTGAATTTTCAATAAATGTAACTTTTAGTTGATGGAAAGTATTTCATGCCCAATGAAAAGCAAAATACATTTAATACCCATAGAAGTCAAAAGAACCACTGAAAATAGATATCAATTTGCCTTTATAGCATCCATTTCTCTTTGTAAGTCAAAGAAATCACACTGGGAAAGAAACAGGTGCTGGAGGGCTGCTCTTATAAGAGGCCATTAGAGTCGGGAAATGATAAGTGTTGAGAAATAGTTTATTTTTTCTGTTTAACATTCAGATGCAACCTCTACTCCATTTAGCTTGCCAAATGCCTGTGCTTATCCATATCCTTTCTTCCTGATTTCTTGTAATTGAAAGACTGATAAGAAAATGTTAGTATGCTGTCTATTGCATTTGAACATCTGTTAAGGGAAAACAATAACAAAACAAAGCAAAAAGCCTTTAGCTTGCTTGTGTTGTTTTTCTCCCGAGGCATTACACTTTCTGTTGTTGAAAGCAAATATCATTTTTCTTATAGGTCACTAGCTTCTAGGAAAACAGCATTTATCATATAGCCTCTTGGTAGAAAGGGAAAAAATGCTTCATGTATTTTTTTTTTTTTTAAGATTTGTATTTAACTTTATTGAAATTTTTGTTTATAAAAACCGAGGACAAAAGAATAAATCAAGTAAACATTTGTTTTTCCTTTAAATTTTTTTTACACTATTAGTTACTAGCATTTATTACAGGGAAAGTTCAATTTTCCTGTAAACATCCCAAATCCTGAAAAATGTAAACTATATAGTTTCAGATGTATTTATGATATAATGAAGTCTAGTTACAAAAACCTACAAGTTGTAATTAAAATATTTTTATCTTTTACTTTAAAGAAATCATAGAATTGTTTTACAAAAAATACACAGATGCCTCCAGTTCAAAGGAAAAAAAAAATTTTTTTTAAATAACACGGTAATTCATTCAGCAAAGGTTTCCGTGTGACTGGTCTCTGTTGAAAGGAATTGAACACCATTGATTACTGAAAAAGTGTTCCATGCTACAATGAGTTCTTTAAAACATATTTCACTTTTTTTCCCATTTCAGTTTGATGATTCAAAAGAATTTGTTGTTGAAATGGCCTAATACATGGAAAATAAGACTGAGCTTTTTTGCTTCCCTGGTATAAATTATGCCAATTTACTGAAATAAATGTATCCAAGTGTCTTATTGTTAAGTGTGGCAAGTCAGTTCTGACTCACAGTGGCCAGCTGTAAGGTTTCTGAGGCTATGAATCTTTATGGGAGCAAGCAGAAAGCTTCCTCTCTCTCACAAAGTGATTGATGAGTTTAAACTGCCAACCCTGTGGTAAACAGTCTAGTGCTGAGTCTTCAGCTGCACTAATGCCCTTGAATAATATTTACTTATCAATCTATAATCTTAAGTATAGACTCCTAGTGTGCTGTTGTAGGATCAGCACTGGATTGTGAACCATGAGGTTGACAGTTCAAATCTACACACTGCTCCTTGGTAATCTTATACAAGGTCACTATGATGGCATTTAGCAGCAACAAGAACAATAACTAAAAGGAATCCTGGTATGGAGTTTTAGGAAAAGAACTGGACCACAAGTTGGGCTTGAACCACAAGGTTGGTAGTTCAAACTCACCAGCCACTCCTTGGAAACCCTAAACAGGATCGTTATGAATTTGAAACTGACTATGTGACACTTAACCACAATAATCATAACTAGATTCTTAAAACCATGTGCTTGTAGCAAATGAATTTAGAAATCAATTATGTAGAAATGAACCCTTCTGCAGCAGTGCTAAAATTTTACACAATGTTTTATCTGTACTTGAAAGGATTACAAGCACACTTAACCTTCACTTATATTTAAAAGCCCTGTCTATATCTGTGTTGTTTTAGCTTTACAATAATCTATGTCCAAACTCATATTCATAATTAATATTTCAATATTTCCCTCTTGACTAAATGACTACTTTTGCTTTAGGAAGATTATTTTAATCATCTCTTCTTATAATTCAAATATCAATGAGATAATGTTGTTGGATTACTTGCTAGACAACATTGTTCAAGGCTGGTATGTCACACAACCTACAGCTCTCAGTCTCTCTGGATTCAGTTTTCCTAAGTATGCAAAGAAAGAAGCCACCTGCATTATCTCATTTTCCCTTCAAGGCATAAAGATAATGCTTGAGGTTTTGATACTATAAATCATTCTATTTAGCAATGTTTCAATAAGATACATGAGAATTTCTTCTTTCTGTTTTCTATAAGCTTCTTTTAAAAGAAGCACATATTAATTAAATTGGAGGTTTCTGAGTCCACCTATCTTCTGTAATTTAAATATATGTATGTGTATGTGTATGCATGGAGTCCTGGTGTCGTACTGTAGGATAAGCACTGCACTGTTCAATGCAAAGTCTGTGGTTCAAACTACTAGCACCTCACAAACCTTATATAGAGTGGCTATGAGTCAGCACTAATTGGAAGACAGTTAATCAAAAAATCAATGTATATGTGTGTGTGTGGATATGTTTGTGTGTTATGTTCTAAGTCACAGTCAACAATTAATAAATCACTTATCTTGGAAATTTAAGGAAATGAAAATAAGAGTATTATAGTCATTCAATAGAGCAAATTTAATCCATACAGTTTGAAACTTCTTCAGCCCGTACACATTTCCCTTAAATGTTAGATTAATTCTTCATGCAACAAATAAATATAATGATCATAATCAGTAATTGTTGAACTGTATACTGTAGGGAAGTCCTGATGTGGCGCTATTGGATAATGCACTGGACAGCAAGGTCAGTTTGAGATGCAAGGTTGGTGGTTCAAATTCATCAGCTGCTCCTTGGAACCCCTATATAATGTCTCTATGATTTGGAAATGACTCAACGACAGTTAACAAAAATGAATGTTGTAGGAAGTGTATTTTACCTTAGTTATGAAATATCTTTAAATACATTTATTTCAGCCTATATAACTAACACTGTTTGCAAATAATTTCATCATATTACACCATATTCAGAGTGTGACACTGTAGGTTAGTGCACTAAACTGCAAAGTAGGTTTGAACTGCAAGGTCGGCAAACCCTAGAAAGGGTCATTAAGGGTCGGAACTAACTTGATGGCACTTAACACAATAATAATACAATATTATATCTTAATATCCAAATACCTTCTTGTATTTATTTAATTTTTTCCAAGTAGTCCCTCACTTATTTTTTTAAAGTTAAATAACTGTAGCCTAATTTTAAATAATGTTGTTGTTGTTATGTTCCGTGGAGTCGGTTCTGACTCATAGCGACCCTGTACAGGCTGTAAATCTTTATGGGAGCAGAAAGCCTCATCTTTGTCCTGCGGAACAGCTGGTAGTTTCAAACTGCTGACCTTGTGGTTGGCAGCCTGATTCGTAACCACTACGCTACCAGAACTCCTTATTTTAAATAATAGTATTTAGGAAAACATGGATTTGATAGTTTAAATGTTCTACTCTATATTAACATATGGAAATTTTTTAAGAATTTTATTTAAAAACTGTCCATCTGCAAACAACCTATAGTTATCTGAGTATAATGGGTAGTTTTTATAAAAGTTTCTGGATAGGAAATAAGCTATCTCATAAGATATGGGGACTTAATGCTTTATGAACTAGGAGATTCCTTATTTTACTTCTATTTTCCCATATTTATAAGAAGAACAAAAAATCCTCAGTCTTTTGGGATTTATTTGGTGTTTGTTCTTAATTTAATTTATATATAAGACTGCATTAAATACTGAAATATTTCCATTACAATTAGAAGAAAATAAGCAACTATTGCTTCAAGAAAATGGAAAGTATTGCACAGCAGACTCAGTTGAAATGCGCTGAACAGCTATATCCAGGACAGGAAGTATTTCATGCAAACAGAGTAAGTTTAGTTACATGATGAATACCACCCGCTAAAATTCTTTCACAACAGAAATGATCATTTCCATGGAAAAGATCAATTCCAACTCATAGTGTCTTGTAAAAGAGTAGAATTGCTCCTTAGATTTTCCAAAACTTAAAATCTTCACAGGGGTTATAAAGAAGGGCATGCCAAACTATCCTTACCACATCATGTTGGGTTCAACAATTCATTCCAAGGGTCACAGAAAACTCAGACACCATATTCATAGTGATGGGGCTTATTTGGGAAGGTAACAGGTTATAATTCAGTCAGAAAAGTTCAGGGCACAGTTATTCCAGTTAGAAAAGGCACTCCTCAGTCATGCCCTCAGGCAAGCCTCTTTTTACCCAGCCAAGGATCTCTGGTAGTGGTTACCAATCGGGCTGTGAATGACAATGTCAGCAGTTTGAAACTACCAGCTGTTTCTCAGGAGAAAGATGAGGCTTTCTCCTCCCATAAAGATTTACAGCCTCAGAAACTCTGTACAGGGTCGCTATGAGTTGGAACCGACGCCACGCACATAACCACCAATGTTATGAAACTCTTTCAGAACTGTTGCTAAATGCTCATAGGACACACCATTACACCATAAGCCTCAGCCTGAAAGCACTCAGGTCTAGCTCTGTGCGTCAACAAACATCTCCCTCAATTAAGTGCCTGGAGTTAACCCTATTCTGCAAACAAGCCTCCTTCCAAAAGCAACTTTACTTTCTCTGTGGGCTGAGAAGCCCACCTTTCATTCTGTCTTGTGCTCTGGATCATATTTTTGCTGCTGCAACTTCACTGCCACTCCTCCAATGTTATATCTTTCAGTTCCTGAGTCAAGAAGTTCCAGTGTGTAGGGATCTCAGGATCCAAAGGACACAGTCCACACCTGACATTCTTTGATGGCAATGACATCCTTCATTCTTGCTTCTGATATGACTCATTTTGTATATGTAAGAGTTACAAGTATTTATAATCACAATTAAGCCTGTTAACTACTCAAAACAAAATCAGGTAATCATCATGTAATCAGCATTATCTGTACCCAGATCTATGATTGCAAAAATGTTGTTTGGTGAGAGTTTACAAAGATCATATCTAGAAGAGACATGAAATAATTCACTACACTGAAGACCACCCTGTCTCCTTCAGTGACTGTCCCTTTCATACATAATGTATTAATTTATCCATATCATTTTAACTGCAAGTACATCATGAAAGCATGTAAAGTAACCAGTTAATGTCTTTATCTCCCTCATTTTAGTTATCCAGTTCCTAAATTGCCTGTCCTGTGGAGCCTTTAGATAAGAACTCAACTTCAAGGTTGGTTTGAACTGCAAGGTTTGCAATTCAAACTCATCAGCCACTCTTTAGAAAACCCTATACAGGGTCACTATGAGTTAGAACTGACTCGATGGTACTTAACAACAACAACCAATCCATTACTCTAAGGAGACACATGTTTATGTGAAGAAATTTATGCTTTTGTTGAAACATTAGGCATCTTCAGTCATAAACAAAATTCAATCCTGAGCAAGCCATCAAATTAAGAGCAATTTGCAACAGCTCATTGTATCAAAAATCTCTCTGTTAGGTCAGGTCTTTGTCAACTGAGCCCTAACCATTCTAACTAAGTTGAATTGGTACCAGCTGCAAGCTTGCAAGCCCATACACACTTTGCTACACTTCAGACCATCTCTCTTTCTCAGTCCTAGCCTTTCTCTCTCTCTCAGTCCTAGCCCTGGTGGGCAAGGTTAGTGTCTGTAAGCTCAAGAGTCTACACAACTACCTAACATCATATCAGTCAGCTCTTCCTCTCCTCTGTCAACCACTTCTTCATTGTTGCATTCTCTCCAGCTTTGACTCTGCAAATTGACCCTTACAGTCTCCAGAAGCATACCATGCTATCTGCTAGCTGACTCCCTTTAATTTTCAATCCTAGAATGAAGGTTTTCTCTGACATTCACCAACTTTTCCTGTTTTGGTGAATTTTGTCCTTTCTGTGGATCATTATTTTACAGATAAATCTCCTATTCTCTCAGCAATTTGGGGAGGGCCTCAAGTTCACAACTACACCCATACTTTGTTGACATTGAATGCCCTTGAATCAGTTCTAACTCACAGTGACCCTGTATATGGTTTCCAAGGATGTAAATCTCATCTTTCTCCCATGGTGTGACTGATGGATTTGAATTGATGACCTTGAGGTTAGGAGCCCAGTATGTAACACACTACACTAGGAGGGCTTCTTAGCATCTTATACTGCAAAAGGCTTAAAATAAAATGCTCATTTCTACCATGCAATCCACAACATCCCTTTTAGCATATCTAATCAACCTGCAATATGCAGATGACACAACCTCGCTTGCTGAAAGTGAAGAGGACTTGAAACATTTACTGATGAAGATCAAAGAACACAGCCTTTGGTATGGATTCCATGTCAA
>NW_006408853.1:2836385-2839575 GCF_000296735.1 Chrysochloris asiatica
TGTAAATATCTACTTGGGGATGTCACTCCTAGCTCACTTTTTCTTCTTTGATTCTACCTTGCCATACACACTTGTAGCATGCCTCCTATTCATTATTCCTGATATGTTCACTTATCTACTGACTTTTATGTTTATGAACCCTGGTGTCCTGTACCCAAAAGACTTGTATTATCTAATTACGTCACATTATGTCCTCATAGTCATTAATCTAGAATCAGTTCAAACTTTTGTGAAGTCTGACTCTGTTGTTGAATGAAGATGTTTTTGACTGCTTTCACTATCTGGTATTGCTATCAGATTTTGTTTATATCCTGTTGTATTTAAGTGCCTTCCAGTCATTCTGACTCACAGCAAGTCTGTATATGGTTTTCAAGAAATGTACTGGCAACATGATATAATTGCTATTTCTATGTTCGTATCATAGCAATAGCAATTATCATATTGTGTTGCCTATTTACATTTCTGTATCTCTCATTAGCTTTTTCAGATTGAGGTAGAAATAACAATTTTATTCATACTTGTGTCATGTATAACTGGTATAATTCTTGGTTCATATAAGTGTTTGGCAAATGTATTAAAAAGGTAATCAAATACATAACATCTATAATATACTAAAGAAATAAATTGTGTTTTAATCAATAAAAATAAAAGTTATACAGGTGACTTTGATTGATTTTTTTTCTTCCTTTCCAGTTGAATATTTTGACCATTGTTGAATATTATATTAAAATAAACAACTGGTTCAGGTAAAAGTTTTGGTAGTAATCACATAATTTATATGATAAATTTACTTTATAGACAGGTGTGACTTGTAGTGTATGAAGAATATACTACAGGCCATAGAAGGACTGTCACAAGAAAAAAATTAGAAAATCGTGCCAATAATATGGTTAATAAAAGATGATGAAGAGCTGAATTTGTATGAAGATGTGCTAAGGAAGATGTATAATAACTAAATGGTTAGAAAAATAAAAGTAGATGCTGTCACTGGATTGTTGTTCTGAAGTGCTTTTAGGTAGGTTCTGAATAATAGAAACCTTGTAGACAACAGATCAAAACAATGCTAAATCCTATACCATCTTCAAAATTGTTTTTACTTATGAGCACATTGTGGATGCCACTGTGTTAATCCATCTTATTGAAAACTGGGAGTCTTCCATTTTTCTTCTAACTTCCTGTTGATAAAAGCATAATGTTCTTTTCCAAGGAATGGTCCCTTCAGTTATTTTTGTTAAGTGCCGGCGAGTCAGTTCCAACCCATAGCGACCCTTCAGACACATGGCCAAAGTATGAGAGTTAAAGTCTCACCATCCTGAATTCTAAAGAGCATTCTGGTTGTATTTAGTCAAATACAAATTTGTTTATTTTTCTATATTCTTTAGCACCATAATTCAAATGCATCATTTCTTATACAGTCTTCCTTATTCATTGTTCAAGTTTCACATGCATAAAAAGAGATTTAAAATATCAGTCCTCATACAGATATGTATACTATTTATACTTTAAAGAGGTCTTATCCAGCTGATTTGCCTAAAAGTGGTGGGTTACTCATTGCTGTGATTCTGGAAACTATGCCATGGGTATTTTAAATACCAGCAAGATCACGCATAGTGGAAAAGTTTCAGCTGAGCTTCCAGATGAAGACAGACAAAGAAAAAGGAATAATGGATTACTTCCAAATATGTAGTCACTGAGAATATTATGAATAACAGTGGAGCATTTACATCACCAGAATTTTCAATACTGAAATAAGATGAAAAGTACAAAAATATTGTCAGATATAGTGCTGGAAGACAAGACTTTCAAGTTGGAAGACATTCAAAATACAACTGGGGAGGAACTGCTTCCTCAGATTAGAGTTGACCTTGATGACACACATGGAGCAAAGCATTCAAAGCCTTCATTTGTTTATGGGGAACAACTCAAAATGAAGAGAAACATCTGCAAACATTCATTAGTATTCAGAATATGGAATGTACCAAGTATACACCTAATACAATTTAATATTGCTAAAAGTGAAATGGGAGACAGAAAAATTGATATTCTAGGCATTAGTGAGCTGAAATTGACTGGTATTGGCCAACATAAATCTGATAATAACGTGGATTATTTTGCCAGGAAAAATAAATTGAAGTGGAATGGTGCCACATGCATCAACAAAAAGCACATATCGAGACAAGATGAAAACTATTCAGTGCAAATTCTACTTTCCCCCACACACTCTGAAACAAAACTCCTTCTTGAGAAAATGAGGATAGGATTCTTTTGATTTAATAGTGAGTAATTGTTATCATGAGTAATTGTGATTATCACAACTGTAAAGAAAGAAGTTGTATAACAAAAGGGAGGAGTAGTTAATCTTAAATTCCAGAAACAAAGAACCCTAGTACCATTAAGAAAGAAGAGCCTGAGTAGAACATGGAACCATAACCAGGGAAGCAGAGACACCAGAGATGGAGGTAGAGGTGATGGCATGGAGAGATAGAACAGCTGAGGACTCTAGAGTCATGGAAAAAGACAGGTTGTGTGCTGGCAGCCAGGAGTCAGGCTTGCAGAAAGAGCCATTTTGTTGTTTAAATGATTGCATATTCTTTTGTTTTTGTTTGAGTCAAAACCAAAACAAACAAAAATAGGGAAAAACAACAACAGGGAATCAAAGCAAATACTGTTAACCCACAACGCGTGGAGGGGAATGTAATCATTGCAATAAAACAAAATATGAAAGGTTGAGTGCAAAACCGATGTTCTCCATGTAAATTATCACTCAATTCACATTAAAATCTTTTTTATTTTAAAAATGAACATATCAAAATCTGTCTTGAAGTACAATGCAATCTGTCATAGGATACCATGCAAAACAAGTTAATACCACTATTATTCAAATTTATGTACCAACCACTAAAGCCAGTGATGATGAAATTAAAGAATTCTACCAACTTCTTAAGTCTAAAAGTTATACAACATGCACTAAAGATATATTGATAATTACTGGCAATTGCAATGCAAAGGTTGGAAACAAACTTGTAAGGAATGTTGTTGTTGTTGTAGGTGCCATCGAGTCAGAACCGACTCACAGCAATCCCATGTACAGCAAAACAAAACAATGTCCGATCCTGGGCCAACCTCACTACCGCTGCCACACTTGACGCCATCAATGATGCCACCTGGCCAATCCGTCTCATTGGGGGTC
>NW_006408853.1:2846411-2847799 GCF_000296735.1 Chrysochloris asiatica
TATCTTTACAAATGATGATGGTTAAATCCCTTTGTAACATTTTATGCCTCTATCATTTTTATTTTCATATACTTGATATAGTGGTGTGCTGTGGAGTCTGTTCTGACTCACAGTGACCCTGCATAAGGTTTCTGAGGCTGTAAACCTTTACGAGAGCAGAAAGCCTCATCTTTCTTCCATGGAACAGCTGGTGGTTTCAAACTGCTGACCTACCAGAGTTCCTTATTTGGTGTAGTAGGGAATAATAAAATAATAAATTAATTCCTATGTCATTTTATTCCAATTCAACTCTAATGATTCTCTGTAACACTGAGCAAATCTTAATTTTTATAGCGATCTTCAGTGGGTAAAAATAATATCTTTAAATGATATTTATGAAATATTACAAGAGTAAAAATTTTGTAAAATTTCATTTTTACTCCAAATGTATTTTTAAATATAGCAAACATTCACATAATAAATAATATAATAGCATATAGCTTTGAATTTAAACATTTAATCAAATAGCCTGTGTATTGTAGTGTGAGTACAAAATAAAAAACATTATGTCATCTACTGAAAAAGGTCATTTTTCTCACAGGGTGATGTTTGTTGTTTGGACATGTTCTTATTTTCAAGAATTGTCATATCTGACATTTAGCTTTGAAGTACCTTTTGACATTTTGCTGCTACTGGTTGGTTAACTAAATACTCGCCTTTAAACATAAAATAGAAACATATTATAAAAGCAGTAATATGTAGTGAAACATAGTAATACAGATATAATTTTAAAATAGGAGAAAGAAAGAATAGGTAATCATGTACTATTTTTCTCTCTAAATGGTTTCTGGATAGCTGAAATTATAAAAACCATGAATATTCCTTCCTGATTCTATTTGGGTTTACAATTTTTTGTTTTTTGTTTTGTTATTATTTTCAGTGAATTGAAGTATTTCAAAATTCTAGACATGAGAAACAATTTGGAAAAGATTCTGCATGGGAATTTGTAATTTTTATAGAATCTCTTCAAAAGACTCGATAGATATATTGAATAGATCACAATTATCAGAATGGGGAGGAAAGGCAATGACTAACATTTGGTAAGGGAGAGATACCAGTAAAAATATTAAACAGAAGATTAGGTGAGGAAATGGACATTAACATAAATATGTGTAGAACCACTAAAAAAGTATAATCTGTTTTCGAGAAGTTTGAACTCTGAATAAAGAAATAAGAACTAGAAAATAAAGATGTGAGAAGGCAAATATATAGGTTATAAAATTTTGTTTATATAGTGTTGTTGTTGTTGTTAGGTACTGATTCATTGCAACCTTATGTACAGCAGAATGAAACACTGCCCAATCCTGGGCCAACCTCACTACTGTTGCCACTGCTTGAGTCCATCAATG
>NW_006408853.1:2847899-2848407 GCF_000296735.1 Chrysochloris asiatica
AAGCTTAGCCATCCTGGCCTCCAAGGAGCACTCTGGCTGCAACTCTTCCAAAACAGTTCTATTGGTTATTTTGGCAGTCCATGGCACTTTTAGTATTCTCCTCCAACACCACAACTCCATGGCATCAATTTTTCTATGATCATCCTTATTAAGTGTCCAGCTTTTGCACGCATATGAGGTTAATGAAAATACCATGGGTTGGGTCAGGCGCACCTTAGTCCTCAAGCTGACATCTCTGCTCTTAAATACTTCAAAAAGTTCCATGCAGTAGATTTGTCCAATGCTATACATCGTCGGATGTCTTGACTGCTGCTTCCTCGAGGGTTGATAGTTGATCCAAGAAGAAAGAAGCCCTTGACAACTTTAGTCTTTTCTCCATTGATAAGAATGTTGTTTATTGGTCCAGTGGTGAGGTTTATTGGTCCAATGTTTTCTTGACATTGAGATGCAATCCTACCAAAGGCTGTGCTCTTTGATCTTCATCAGTAAATGTTTCAAGTCCTCTTCA
>NW_006408853.1:2850451-2850855 GCF_000296735.1 Chrysochloris asiatica
ATTCAAAATGGCCAACACCAGTCCATTTCATCTCACTAATGAGTAAGATATCGATGTTTATGCATTTCATTTCATTTTTGACAACTTCCAGTTTTCCCAGATTATACTTTGTACATTCCATGTTCCAATTTTCAATGTATGTTTAGAGCTGTTTCTCTTCATTTTGAATTGTGGCCCATCAGCAAATGAAGGTTCTGTGCACTTTTCTCCCCCGAGGTTAACACTATTCACTTCATCATGGTCAACTGTACTTTGTGGAGGCATTTTTTTTCCCCAGTCGCATTCTGAGTGGCTTCCCACCTTCCGATCCTATACCTGACAGTGTTTCTCTGATATTCATAGAGTTTTCAGTGACTAGTGATTCAGAAGTAGTTCGTCACTCTTTCTTCCTAGTCTGTCTTTGT
>NW_006408854.1:0-4339 GCF_000296735.1 Chrysochloris asiatica
AACAACATATAACAATGATAACACAGTCACAGAAAATCATGTGTTTTGAAGACTAGTGAAAAGAAAAATACCTATACTTAAATATGAACTAAACAAAACAAAGGATGCAAAATTATACATACATCTAATACCTAGCAAAAATATCATGGACTATCAGGAGAACAAAACAACCTGTGCTGGAAGAAATACAACCAGACAGAATGTTCCTTAGAAATCAGGATGGCGAGATTTCATCTCTCATATTTCAGATACGTTATCAGGACGGGCCAGTACCTGGATAATGACTTTATGCTTAGTAAAGTGGAGGGTCACCAAAAATGAGAAAGACACAAAATGAGAAGGATTGAGACAGTGGCAGCAGAAATGGGCTCACATGAAACAGCAATAATGAAGATGTCATAGGATAAGGCAGTATTTTGTGTTCTGTTGTACATAAAATTACTATGAGTCAGAACCTACTCAGTGGCACCTAAAAACAACAAAAATAATACCTTAGTATTAAAATAGGAGTTGTGGTGTGGCACTGTGGGTTAATGTGCTGGATTGCAAGTCACTTTGAATAACAAGGTCGGTGGTTCAAGCTCACCAGCTGCTTCTGGGAAACTCTATATATGGCCACTATGGGCTGGAACCGACTCAATGGCACTTAACAACAACAATAGATATTAAAATATCCATATGTGAAACAGAAAAAAAAAAAAAAAATAGGAAATTTGACAGTGGTTATCTTTGAATATATAACAAATTCCAATGAGATGGATCAGCCAGGTGGCATCATTGATGGTGTCAAGTGTGGCAGCAGTAGTGAGGTTGGCCCAGGATCGGATATTATTTCGTTCTGCTGTGCATGAGGTCGCTATGAGTCGGTTCCAGCTCGATGGTACCTGACAACAACAACAAAATAACATTCTGAATCTATAAGTCAAACAGTTTACTAGGCCTGGAATGACCAATGGAAGAGGAATGACATTTTATACATTATCAAAAAGAATGTTACAAGATCTATCTTGAAGTAGAGTGCTGTGTGTGATAAAACAGTATCTATATGCCTATAAGAAAGACCAGTTAATTCCACGATTATTCAAATTTATACAGCAAACACTAAAGCCAATGACTATGGAATTGAAGAATTCTACCAAATTTTTCAGACTGAAATTATTAAAACAAGCAATCAAGATGTATTGATAATTAATGATGATTAAATGCAAAGGTTGGAAACAAAGAGTAAAGACTGGTAGTTTGAAGTACGGCTTGAGTGATATAAATGATGCTGGAGATCACATGATAGAATTTTGCAAGACCAATGATTTTCTCATTGCAAATATCATTTATAAACAATATAAAATATCACTATACACATGGATCTCACAAGATTGACTACATCTGTGGAAGAGATGGTGACAAAACTCCATATCATCAGCCAAAAGAAGGTCTGGGGACAGACTGCGGAACAGACTACCAATTGTTCACATGTATGTTCAGGCTGAATCTGAAAAAAATTAAAACAAGTCCATGAAAGCTAAAATATGATTTTGAACATATCCCACCTGGAGTTAGAGATCATCTCAAAGACAGATTTGCTGCATTAGACATTTATGACTAAAGAACAAAAGAATTATGGATGATATCAAGAACATCAATAAGGATGACAGTAGGAAGACCAGTACACAAGAAGTGGAAAGGGCTGGAAGGACAAGGTAGATAGGGGAACACTGAGACAGGTTTGCATGGTCTAAATGGGACAAAGGAAAAGAGTGATGCATGCTCAACCTTGGAAAAACAGTGGTCTGTGATACAGGGATCAAGGCATAGATTGAAAAGGGGAAATGATACCAAGATGCTTGACTGTCTTATGTACATTGGTTTCCTTTTCCTATTATTGTAAAATTGAAACTTTAGATGGATAAAAAGGAATGTGAGACAATGTGATTATAGAAAGTTTGTGAGCCCATCTTCAGCCTATAGCTGATTGAAATACCTAAAAGGGGTTCTAGAACTTGCTCAGTGAAATAGGCCTCTTGCAGAGCCTATGCAGAGTCTAGGACCTTAGGTGGAATTCTGAGACCTATCCAAAACATTCTGAGGTGTGACATTCCCACTAGAAAGGACTAGCAGACCTGCCTGGAAGAGTAAGAGTGACAGAAGATACATATTCAAAGAAAGATCATCAGGAAAAAAACAAAACAAAAATGTCAGTATAACTGGTTACTATAAGAATAAGCAAGTTGTTTTCCGGGATGACATTAAGGCAAGCAATCAACTTCCTTCAGAACAAACCCCCTCTAAGACTGAAACTCAAAGGGAACACATGAGCAGGCATGATCTTGCTGGTGCCCATGTTGCTCTACTGGTGAGTGGAAGAGGGGGAAAGGCAGCAATGAAGAAATGGTCTGAGTTAAACCACTTTCCACAGACTTTTGTGGACCTAGAGATGAGAGAGAGGAGAAGAAGGGCTGGTTGGTACAAAATATGGTAAGACCTGGGGACACCCGAGCCTGTGGACAAGGACATAGCCACAGAGGTCTAGAGCTGAGAGTGAAGCATCCAGCTGATTTGGATAGGGATGGGCAACTTAGACATGGCTACCTAAAATGACGAAGCAATAAAGGTACAAAGTGACTGGCTTACAAGGTTTCAAGCAGGGAGCTCAGTTTAATAGTGTGTGGGTAAAGAAAGAATCCCAACTGAATAGTTTTCATCTTGTCTAGATGGGTCTGGTGAAAAGAGATGGGGATAAGATTCTTATGATTCAATAATGAGTAATTGTTATCATGACTAATTGTGACTCTAACAATTGTAAAGGTAGAAGTTTTGTAACAAAAAGAGGGAGTGGTTAATCTTACAGTCCAGAAACAAAGGACCCTAGGATCATCAAGGGAGAAGAGCACAAGTGGAATGAGAGACCTTATCCAGAGAAGCAGCAATACCAGAGATGGAGGCAGAGATGGGGACATGGAGAGAGGGAGCAGCTGAGGACTCTAGATTCATGGGAAGTGAGGGGCTAAGAGATGGCACCCAGGAGGCAGACTTGCAGAATGTGCCCTTTGGTGGTGTAAATTATTATATATGCCTGAGTGTTTAAAAAATAAAAGAACTGAAGTCAATAGAGAGAAACACTAATAACTGATGGTACATGGAGGGGATTATAATAATTGTAATGAAATAAGGTTTATGGTTTGTTTAATGTAAAACTGATGATATGCCCTATAAACTTTTACTTAATCCACAATAAAAACCTTAAAAAAAAAAAAAGTTTGAAAGCAAAATGTCATTAATAAGACAAGACAGAATGAAAAGAGAAAAATAGATGTCAAAAGAGAATCTGAAATTTACTCTCCAGAATACAGATGTTAAAGCAAATGGAAGAAATGAGGAGGTAAAAGAATAGAATATTTCAAAGGGTGCTGGAGAAGACCAAGTCAAGTATTACATAATGAAATGTGCAAAGACCTAGAGTAAGAAAACAAAAGGGAAGAACATGCCCAGCATTGCTTAAGCTGAAAGAATTAAAGAAAAAAAATTAAAACCTCAACTTGAGTATTGAAAGATTCTATGGCAAAATAGTGAAAGATGCAGAAAACATCAAAAGCAGATGTAAGGAATAAACATGGTCACTGCCAAAAAGAAATGGTTGATAGTCATCTAGTTCAAGAGGTAGCATATGATCAAGAGTTAATAGTACTGATGGAAGAAGTCCAAGGTTCACTGAAGCAACTGGAAAAGAATAAGTCTGCTGATCAAAAAACCAAAGATATTTTCAGCAAATAAATCATTGTTCATAAAAACTTCTACCATGCCAGGACTTCAGGCAAGATTGCAGATTGGGCAGACACATTGCATGGACCCTCTACAAAAAAGATATGAGAGCCAGTTGGCCAGCCACACCTAAAGAGAAAGATGAGGCTTTCCACTCCCAAAAAGATTTAAAAGCCTCCACCCTGGGTAATCTATGACCCCAGGGGAGTTGTGGCCCAGAGAACTATGACTATGGTGAGTGATTGCCCCCAGTGAACTGCTATCATGAGTCGGTTATGACCTGCGAGAGTTAGGACAGCCCCAGATGAACAATGTTCAGATGAGCTCATGCTGTGGATTAGCCCAAGATGAATTTAGACCTGGTTAAAGAAGCAGCATAAATTGGAATAATAGTGGTATTAACTGGGCTTCTATGTAGGCACATGGATATTATCCTATCAATTACAGCATTGTACCTCATGACTGATCTGGATATATTCTTTTTGACAATGAATGCAACATTATTCCTTTTCAATTTGTCATTCCCTGCATAGTAAACCATGTGGTTGCCAGATTCAAAATGGCCAATACCAGTCCATTTCAG
>NW_006408854.1:33960-34876 GCF_000296735.1 Chrysochloris asiatica
AGGCTTTGCAGTCTGGTGCATTAACCCAGAGAGCTATAGCAGGACCCCTTTGTTACTGGTGGTAAAAAGCAACTCAAGAGCGTCTCAGCTTGGACTGGCCTGTGCTGGGGGGCTGGCCTGAGCCTCAGAGGCTGGGCAGAGGGCTGGCCTAGGCCGAGGGAGTGGGGGGGGGGCAGGTAGTGGCTGCAGGCAGGTGGTGTCTGTGTCTGATGATGTCAAAAATGCCTCTCTCTGTCTCTGTACCATGGGCACCCCAAATTGCCTGATATCCACGCTGATAACGCCTACTGTGGCAATGAGGTCCCCCTGGGAAGGGCTATGCTAGCTCCTGTGGCCTTGCTCGCTCTGTGGGAGTGCCCGCTTTCCAAATGGTCTGCTCCAGCCCTGCACTCCAAGCTCTGCAGGGGGCGGAGGCAGTTGCCAGAGCCGGAGCTGAGTGCAGGTCGGTGAAAGCTCAAAATGCCTGCAATTCCTCAGCAGTTTGATCTTTTAAAAAAGCAAGTTCAGAATGTTGAAGCCTTAAGTCTTATATTTGCTCAAAGGCTGTCTGTCTACCAGATGGGGGCCTCCCCTGTGCGATACCAACCCCCGCTTTCTCCAGAGCCTGCATATTTGTGCTGCCTGGTCAGGGAAGTGCTGGAAATTGCTCTTTTTCTTAAGCAGTGCTTTACTTATCCTAGGTATCTTTCCTTCACATAGAAAGTTTGTACTTGTTTTTTCCATCTCTCTAAAGAATGCTGTGGAATCTGGATAGGGATTATGTTTTATATGTAGACTGCTTTGGGTAGTTTTTACATTTATACTACATTAAATCTTCCTATCCAGGAGCATAATATATAATTCCATTTTTGTAAATCTCTTTTGGTTTCTTGTAGTAGTGTTTACTGTTTTCTTTGTATAGGTCCTTTGTTTCTCT
>NW_006408854.1:36667-38259 GCF_000296735.1 Chrysochloris asiatica
GTAGTTGGGTTGAATACTCTGTACACACCTATGAGGTCCAGTTGGCAGATTGTGTTGTTTAGTTCCTTTGTGTCTTTGCTGAGTTTCTTTCTGGTTGTTCTGTCCTTTTTCAAAAGTGGTATATTAAAATCTCCCACTATTATTATAGATCTGTCTATTTCTTTCTCCAAATCTATTAGAGTTTGCTTTATATATTTTGGAGTTCTTTCATTGGGAGCATAGGTATTTATTATGGTTATGCCATCCTGTTCAATTGACCTTGTTCATTAATCATGAGATAATGTCCATCTTTATCTATTATGCTAGGTTTTACCTTTTATCAGAGATTAGTATTGTCACTCCTGCTTGTTTCTGATTGCAATTAGCTTGGTACATTTTTTTCCACCTTTTAACTTTCAGTGTGTTTTTGTCTTTGTGTGCAAAGTGTGTCTTTTACAGACAGCATATTGAAGGATCTTATTTTCTTATCCATTCTGCCACTCTCTGTCTCTTAACTGGTACATTTAATCCATTGACATTCAGGGTAATTATCAACAGCTATGAATTAATTGCTGTCATAATGTTTGTTTTTTTTGTGTGGTGCTGCTGGTTTCTATGTTATGCATGCCTTACTGTGCTGAGTTCATGTTTTTTTGTGTGTGTTCTTTCTTGTCTGTTTATTCATAGTTTTAATGTTTCCATGTTCTTCTTGGATTTTCATTTTCTTTATATGTTGTGAAGTGTTAAATTTCTTTCTGGTTACCCTAGATTCTATTAACCTTTCTCTTCATTTAAAACAGTCTATTTTATCCTGAAATCTACCTGATCTTCTCAGCACCTGGATCTCTATTCCTGTTTTTACCATTTTTTGCATTGTAATTGTTTTGATCGTAAACTGACCTCCCAGCTCCTCTGAATTCGTTCTTATAGTTTTGTTCTGTACTTGACTCTTCCATTTGTCCATTGATTTCCAGATGGTGCTGCCACATATGTCAATCTCTGGTTGTTGTCTGTTCTTGTTGGCTCTCAGTCCAAAGAACTCCCTTTAGGATGTTTTGAAGTGTTAGCTTGGTTTTGGCAAGATCCTTTTGCTTCTGTTTATCCTGGAGTGTTTTTATTATAGCTTCGTATTTGGTTGAAAGTTTTCTGGGTAGAGGATTCTTGGTTGGCAGGGATTTTTTTGTTTGTTTTTTCTTTCAGGGTTTTATATATGTCTCCCCATTGCCGTCTGTCCTGCATGGTTTCTGCTGAGACACCAGAGCTTAATCTAACTCACTTGCCTTTGTAAGTAACACTTCTCTTTTTCCTAGCTGCTTTCAGGATTCTCTCCTTGTCTTTGAATTTGGAGAGCTTGATTATGATATGTCTTGGTGATTTTATTTTAGGATCTATCCTTTCTGGGGTTTTTTATCTTCTTGAATGCTTATCTTTTCATTTTTCAGAATGTTAGGGAAATTTCCTTTCAGCAGCTCTTCAATTATCTCCTCTGTAGACTTGTGTGATTCTTCCTGTTCCAGAATGCCAATAATTCTTAAGTTATTCTTCTTCATGTTGTTCAACATGTATCCTAGGCTTTCTTATGATTTTTTAATCCTTTTTTCTGCTTGCTCTTC
>NW_006408854.1:39307-52921 GCF_000296735.1 Chrysochloris asiatica
TATTAGTGGCTGTTTTTCAAGGATCACTCCTTGAACTCTCCTAAAACTCACAGCCACTTGTACCTTTAAACATCTTAGCTGCAAGCCCTCTTTTTCCTTCTGTTTCCTTCTTCTAATCATAGCAATACCAAATTTCCACATTTACTGTCTGCACCAAAGGACTCCATTTGTTGTGTTGGCAGTTTTTGTTCTTTTTTTCACTTCTTAGACCCACTCACTGATGTCCTGTAGCAGTCAGACAAACCACCATTTCAAATTCTGCCAAGAATAAAAATAACATTAATTGCATTCTATACTGTGTATCTATATTTAATGATAATGGGTAATATCTGTGATGCCATTAAAAAAAATTGTTTCTTCATTTCCCATTCATCTGGAAAAAATGCCTTCTTGAGTGTCTATCTACATGGCTTATGTTAAGAATGTAAATATTCCTTCACCCTGTAAATCCTATATTATAATTAGTCCATAAAATTATTTTAAAAGATATTGATTTTACCATCTGGAAGGAAAGTGGGTCTGTATGGAATTGCATAGGACAGTTCTCAATACAACCCTCAATTAGGACTTGTTCAATGAGAGGCATATCTAAGATATCGCAGGTCTGGTATGTGCCCTGTTCACCACTTGATGGGGAAACACCAAGGAGCAGTTTTTATCAGCCACTGCAGTTTCCATCACCAGCTGTAAGGAATCAGTCAGCAAGTTAAAACCAGTTGCCATAGGTGCTATTTTCTATCGATGTGCCACTGCACGCAGCTACTAAGCTTATGCAGGTGGACTCAGATTCCCTGACTTTCCCTCAATCCAGTAGGATTGTTTTTCAAGGCAGAGGACAATTCAGAATAGGGAAGGGAGTGTATGGGAGAGGGGACTTTTTCTTAAACACTCACAAAGGTGCATAACTCATGCCTTCTAAACCCTTTGTCAAGTTGACTCCAACTCATAGATACCTAATAGAAGCAACTAGAACCACCTCCTCCACCCACACCCACCCCCGGGTTTCCAAGGCTTCAATCTTTATGAAAGCAGACTGCCACATCTTATGGGTTCAAACTACTGGCCATGCAGTTAGAAGCTGAGCCCTTTACCCACTGCACCCCCAGGCTCCTTTTTTCTGCTTTTTGGGACCTGCTAATTCTCACCTGTATAACTTCTTGTTTCCTTGGACTTTATAGTTTCACACTCTTTTCAAAGTCATATGGAAGGGTACAAGATCAAAATATAGGGTCATATTTGAAGAAGAAGAATCAAGAAACTGGATCATTTGAAGAAAAACATGGCACCAGGATTGGAGGTATGCTCCCTAACAACCAGTGATATGCTGATGATTCAACCTTTCTTGCTGAAAGTGAAAAGAATTTAAAGTATTTAATGATGAAGATCAAAAACCATAGTCTTCAGTATGGATTGCACCTCAATGTAAAGAAAACAAAAATTCTCACAAATGGACCAGTAAATAACATCATGATAAATGGAGAAAAAACTGAAGTTGTCAAAAGCTTCATTTGTTGTATTCACTATCAAAATTCATGGAAGCAGCTGTCAAGAAATCTAACAATGCATTGCATTTTGCAGATCTGATCCACAAGCCCATTTTAAAGCATTCGAGAACACAGATGTCAGTTTGAGGACTAAAGTGCACCTGACCCAAATCATGTTATTTTCAATATGCTTATATATGCATGTGAAAGTTAGACAGTGAATAAGGAAGACCAGAGAAGAATTGATGCATATCAGTTATGGTACTGGAGGAGAATCCTAAAAGTAAGATGGATTACCACAAGAACAAATAAATCTGTGTTGGAAGAAGTATAGTCAATATGCTCCTTATAAGCCAGGATGGAGATACTGTCCCTTATATTTGGAGATATTATCAGGAGGAACCAGTCTCTAGAGAAGTTAATCATGCTTATAAAAGTAAAGTGGAGGCTCATTGAAAAAGAGGAAGCCCCCAATGACATGAATTGGCATGGTGGCAGCAGCAATAAGCCCAACCCAACAATTGTGAGGATGATTCAGGACTGGATGGTGTTTTATTCTATTGTGCATAGGGATACTATGAGTTGGAACTGACTTAACAACACCTAACAACAACAACGTGAAGAACATGGCATCGATGTTGGAAGAAGACTCATTAATCTTGCTTGCTTGAAATGAAGAGGACTTAAAATACTGATGAAGATCAAAGACTACAGCCTTCATTATGGAGTGCACCTCAATGTAAAGAAAACAAAAGTCCTCACAACTGGAACAATGGATGTTGTTGTTAAGTTCCATAAAGTCAGTTCTGACTCACAGAGACCCTGTATAGGATTTGAACTATTGACCTTGTGGTTTTCAATCCAATGCTGATCCTAAGATGCCACAAGATTGGAATTGTTAAAGATTCCATTTTGCTGGGATCTACAATCTATGCTCATGGAAGCTGCAGTCAACAAATCAGACAACATACTTGCATTAGGAAAATCTGCTGCCAAAAACCTCTTTAAAGTGTTCAAGAGCAAAAATATCAGTTTAAGTAACATGGTGCACCTGACTCAAGCCATAGTATTTTCATTAACCTCATGTGCATGTGAAAGTTAGACAATAAATAAGGAAGACTACAAAAGAATTGATATATTTGAATTATGGTGTTGGAGAAGAATACTAAAAGTACATGGACTTCAAGAAGAACAAACAAATCTGTGTTGGCAAAAGTACAGCCAGAATGATTCATAGAAGTTAGGACGGCGAGACTTCATCTCTCATACTTGGGATTGTTGTTAGGAAGGACCAGTCCCTGGAGAAGGACATCATTCTTGATAAAGTGAAGGGTCAGAGTAAAAGTGGAAGATCCCCAATAAGGTGGATTGACACAGTGGCAACAGCAATAGACTCAAACACAAAGCAATTGTGAGGATGGTGCAGGACAGGGCCATGTTTCATTCTTTTGTGTACAGTGTCACTATGAGTTGGAACTGACTCAGCATCACCCAACAACAGCAAGAATTCCTTATAACACTCACCTGTTGACTCTTATAACTCTGAGTTATAGTAGATATTAGCAATAATAGGTATAATATAACTTTCTGAAGACATAAAATGTGATAACCTTTGTGAAAATGCCCTGAAAAACACAAGGTGCATACTTTTTATCTTATTCCAATGACTGACACATTACCTGGTACACAATAGGCTGATACGTGGTGCTGTGGGAGAAAGCACTGGAACACAAGGTCAGTTTGAACCATAAGGTCAGCAGTTGCAGTCATGCACCTCACAACATCTGTTTAAAATAACTTGTGATGATATGCATGTCTATGATCCCATAAGGTTACACTGAATTTCAGAAATCCTGATTGGAGAGTGTGAAATAGTAAATTCAACATCTTCCTTTACACAACATGTGCATCTCATATCTCTAGTATACAGAGTGATTTAACTCCTATAATATGTATGTCATGATAGTTACAATATCCACCTAAGTTACTGATTTATGCATGTATTGTACTGTGATCTTTATCTAAAAAGGTAACCATGTAACAGTGTATGCTTCAACTCATAGGTAGCAGCTTCCAAATTTCATGTATTGCTTGTTCCTTAAGTTCTATAAATCATTTATCTGTTTAATTTTCTTTTGAAAATATTATCATGAAGTGTATCATGGCTCCCAAAGGCAGCAATACCTTTAGTGTTAGTAATAGCAACAGCAAGAGGCAAAGGAAAAACATTAATGAAAATGTGATAGAGATCTATATTAAATATGATAAAATTTCTAATGATGTGGATTGAAGACCAAACACAATAGCAAATTCCTCTCAGCCAAGAACAAGACTATGTTACAGAGTTTACACAACATCCAGATCACACAGTGTCCTATTTATCAAAATGTGCTTTGAAAGTTAAGCCACATATGACCATGTAGGTGAATGGATGGATGGGTGTATGAATAGATAGATTACTGTCTTTGAATAACTGTAGACATATTTCTCTAGCCTTTGTCTCTCACTCCCTATTTTATTGACATCATTATCAAAGGATTTGCCTGTAGTGCTCACCAACCTCACCTTTTCTGTCATCTTCGTAGGTTACTTTAGATTTCTCCAACATCTATACCTATTTGCTGAGACTGTTCTTGCTTATACATGATGTTAACCCTTCATCCTTAGCACTTCAAGCTAAAGGTGTTATCTTCCACCCGTATCCTTCCTACTTTCCCATTGCAAAAACAACATGGAGGTCATGTCTGACTTCCTCTGGTTTCCAAAGGAAGAATGAGAATCAGACTCAGAATCAGCCTAAAGCCAATACCTATGAGGCAAAGGTCAGATGTACCGCAATCCTACAACCTTCTTTGCACTCTTCTGATGCTAACCATCCCTTCACAGCACTCTGTGCTTCACATCTGAGTTTGATAATCTGCTGCAATGACCACACAGAACTCCCAGTCAACACTCAAGGTTATAGGTTTTTTTAAAGGAAAGGAAGAGTACAGGGTACAATTTAGGATTAAAAACATCTCGGAGCACAGTAGTTCTCCAGTCAGAATGGCCTCTTTATCATACTGCAGGCATACCTCACTCTTGTCTTTGGCTTCTCAGCTTCTCAGCTTCTCAGGCAAGTGTTACAAAAGCTCCATGAGGTAGTCTGTAGGTGTCCAAAGGGCACCTTCTACAAACCAGCCTCCTCCCTAACTTTACTCAATCAATGGGCTGGGAAGCCTGCAGATGTTCTGTCTCTCCATGTCACTGCCTCTGTCACCACAATTGCTTTTCCAAATAGGGCTCTCACACTCTGCTCAGGACTTTTCATTCCTGATGATCCTAGTATCATCTGTTCCTGCTTCTAAAATGGCACCTTTAAAACCCAGTGGGATGGCAAAACTAACCAATCCCAGCATTACAGTACTGTACACCCTATTTGCATGGTCCCAAACCTGGACAGTAAATAAGGAAGACCATAGAAGAACTGATGCATTTGAGTTATGGTGTTGGAGGAAAATATTGAAGTGCCATGGGCTGCCAAAAGAACCAACAGATCCTTGTTGGAAGAAGTGCAGCCAAAGTGCTCTTTGGAGGCCAGGATGGCCACACTTCATCTCTCATACTCTGGACATATTGTCAGGAAGGACCAATCGCTGGAGAAGGATATCATGTTTGGTAAGGTGGAGAGTCAGAGAAAAAAAGGGAGATCCCAACGAGATGGATTGACCAAGTAGCAGCATTGATGGACTCTAGCGTGACAACAATAGTGAGGTTGGCCCAGGATCAGGCAGTGTTTCGTTCTGCTGTGCATAAGGTGGCTATGAGTCGGTACCAACTTGATGGCAACTAACAACATCTCCTGGTGTGGTGCTCTAGGACAAGCACAGGACTGCTAACCATAAACTGGGTGATTCAACTGCTCCTCAAAAACCTTTTACAGAATGACTCCACATCCCTAAACAACATCATCACCCAGTCATTTGGTGGAAGTCAAGAGAACTTGGGATAGAAAAGCTTTATCAAGCAAATTCATGATACTACACCTACACCATATTAAGTGGAAGAGTAGAAATCCAGTCAGGGCTATCTGCCTCTAAAGTTCTTTTTAGTAATCCCTGTGCCCTCCCAAGGAATTTCTTATTTGGGTGACTCAGTGCTGATAGAGGACTCTTCTTGGCATCTCTCATGTAACTCTTCATGCCGTATTGCCTCTCTTCCACTACTTAGAAATCACTTTTACATACCAGGAATAAGCATATTGAACTTTTCAAAACTGGAGATTTGGGTTTCCAGTTGAAACAAAAATAATCTGAAGACTCAGACAGAAAAAAAAAAAAAAGAATTCCTCTCCTGGATTGTTCATTCTTGCACCCGTAAGCCTGTAAGTGTGAGCGTCAGACGTGAGGAGTCTCTTAGAGATACAGCCAGTTGTCTTATCACTCGCTGACTCATGAACAGCCACTGATGAGTCACACATTGCTTCTGTCACAGCAGATAAGCCATGAGCCAAAAGTCGTCAAGTACACGGAAAGCTGTGGTCTCAGCAATTGTAAGCAGCTTTTCTCAGTTTCATCTGAGGGCTCATCAAGAACTAAGGTGGAGCAGAAAAAAATTTAAGATGATTTTTTAAAAATTGTAGAGATTGTAAAAGTTGTGAGAAAGTAAAATTGCCTTGTGGAAGGGTCTCCCAGGTTTTTGTTCTTTTTTTTTTTTTCAGGAAAGGAAAACTTCTGATTTGTTTCTAGTTTTAGCAGGCACTGTTAAAGAAACCGAAGATGAAATCAACATGAAAATCACTCCACCCAAATACACTCTCAGGTCCAAACCTCTGCCTAAAATTTAAGGAAACGTAGTGGCAACAAGCCGTTTAGAAATTTTCACAGTTCATGTGTGAAATTTACCAGTATAACTTCATGTGTTAGTCGAATACTATTTAAATAAAGTACATTTCTCATGAGAAATTTAAGAAAAGGTAGACAGATAATTTCTCCAAACAATTGAAATATACTATCTTACTTTAAAACAGAAATTCAGTAGGTAATTAAAAAAAAAAAAAAAGTCTTTGCTAATTTGCATCCTGTAAAGGTGTAGTGGTTACCAATCAGTCTGCTAATCTCACAGTCAGCAGTTCGAAACTACCAGCTATTCCGTGAGAGAAAGATGAGGCGTTCTGCTCCCGTATAGATTTACAGCCTTGGAAGGCCTGTACAGGATCACTATGAGTAGGAACCGACTCCATGGCACATAACAACAATATGTATAATAAAAATCCTTAAGAAAAAAATTCATTCTGAAAAATCATATTCTTAATCACTGTATTCTGTAAAGTAAAAACAAAATAAATTTCTCAACAGTTGAGTCCCCCAACTAGCTATTTGAATAGGCTATATAGACTATTGGACTACCAGAAGAAAGAGCAAATATGTCTTGGAAGAAATGCAGTCAGAATGCTCCTTAGAAACAAAGATAAAAAGACTCTGCCTCATCTACTTTGAACATGTTAACAGGAGATCAAGTCCCTGGGGAAGGACATCATGCTTGGTAAAGCCGAGGGGTCAAGAGAAAGGGAAGCCTTTAAATGAGATGGATTGACAGTGGTTTCCACAATAGACTCGAACATAGAACAATTATGAGGCTGGTGCAAGACTGGGTAGCATTTTATTCTGTTGCACCTAGCATCACTAGGATTTGCACCTAACAATAACATAGAGACTAATATTCTCAAAACAATGGTAATTTAGAGAGGAATCTGAACATCCTTATAATGTTGTCCATGTTGAGCATTGTCTAACAGATATAACAGTTGTTAGAGAATTTTAAAAATATATTTATATGACAGAAATTAATTTCCAATCAATCTAACATTTCTAATGCCAGCTACTCAAAAAAACTCAAGATTTTTCTTTTTTTAATGTCTTCTATTTTTATCACTGAAAAACTTCTTAGTAGCTGGTACATGGTTTCAAAACTGCAGTGCAGTGGGAAAAAATATATCTATCCTAAAGAAAGTAATATAATAGACATACATTTTTTATGGGATTTATTTATCTACCCTCCCTGTAAGACAGGATTGCAATGAGATTCTATTCCTTATTCATCCAAGGCTAGAACTTTATCAGGTCCCTGCCAGAACTAAGTTCTGCTAGTTCCAGAAGGAAATCCTATAAGTGGTTTAGTAAATGCCAAATGGAAGCCCTGGGATATCTGACTACATGAAATTCAAAAGTAATAGCTTAGTAATTCAAAAAAGATCTTCTGTGTCTTTCAGGATGACATGTTAGGCTAAGTGAAAGATCGCAATAGTTTTAGTGGCTCAAATCCACCCTACTTGCCCCAGCCCTTAGCAATGTCTCCTCAGTAACACTGCCAAAGCAAAGTGTGAACTATTTGCCTATTTCATCCTGAAAGTATTCAAGCTTCACTTACATGTGCTTGTTTCTTTGGAATCTGATCAAAACAGTTCCATAGATAGTCGTCCAGTCATTATTACACATAAAAATAGTGTTGATTTTTTTTTTCCCCCTCCAGAGGCATTATTATGCCTTCAACACTTTAAGTGCTTCAGCAAAACATTCTTTGCTCTTCCCAGTAATAATGGTCCAATTCAGTCAATCATAAGTTTGGCTCAAAAATGGGAATTCAATTTGGCTCCAAGTATACAAATAAGACCAAAATCTCCATAACAAGGAGACTATTTGACAGAATGAAACGGAAAAAAAATAGCTTTTTCCTTTAATGAAAAAATTATGAACCTTTTAAGTGGGCCTAAATACGTGATCTGAATCAGACTTTAGCTTTGACCTCAGGTATTTTTATTCTAGAGAGAAGGCATAAGAACTAGCAGTTATTTGACTGAAATTTCATTGAGAATTATTTGATTTTAAGCTTTCCTGGAAATTCTGTAACTGACTCCTTATCTCAAAATTTTAATTAAGTAGGTAAAGTCATATAACAAAGTTGATTCTATTTAACACTCATTCTTGCCACAAGACTTTCCATATTTAATAAAACTCAAGTTCCAAGATTTTAAAGCACCATTAATTTTCTTAAAATAATGAGAGTAACACTTCAGGTATATAGAATTCAACTATTCAGAAGTGTTAACTATCAAGAATATAAACGAGAACCCCAGTAGTCCAAGTAGCTACAAAGTTGTTGTTGTTGTTAGGTGCCATCGACTCGGTACCAACCAATAGTGACCCTATGCATAACAGAAAGAAACACTGCCCAGTCATGGCCAACATCACAATTGTTGCCACACTTGAGACCACTGATGTTTCCACTTTGCAATTCCATCTCACTGGGGATCTTCCTCTTTTTCTCTGACCCTCCACCTTACCAAACATGATATCCTCCAGTGACTGGTCCCTCCTGACAATATATCTGAAGTATCAGACATGAAGTCTGGCCATCCTGGCCTCCAAAGAACACTCTGGCTGCATTTCTTCCAAGATATATCCGTTTGAACTTTTGGGAGCTCATGACACTTTCAAATATTCTCCTCCAACACAATAACTTAAAAACATCAATTCTTCTATGGTCTCCTTAATCACTGCCCAGCTTTCACATGCATATGAAGTTGTTGAAAATACCATAGCTTGGGTCAGGCACACCTTAACCCTAATACTGACATCTTTGCTCTGCAACACTTTTAAAAGGTCTTGTGCAGCAGATTTGCCTGATGCAATATGCCATTTGATTTCTTGATTGCTGCTTCCTTGAGTGTTGATGGTTGATCCAAACAAAATAAAGTATTTGACAACTTCAACCTGTTCTCTGTTGATAGAAATGTTGTTTATTGGTCCAGTAGTGAGGATTTTTGTTTTCTTTACATTGAGATGCAATCCATACTGAAGGCTTTGCTCTTTGATCTTCATCAGTAAGTACTTTAAGTCCTCTTCATTTTCAGTAAGCAAGGTTATATCATCTGCATATCATAGGTTTTTAATGAGTCTTCCTCCAATCCTGATGCCACATTTTTTTTCTCCTATGGCCCAGTTTCTCGTATTATTGCTCAGTATACAGGTTGAATAAGTATGGTGAAAGAACACAACCCTATCGAACACCTTTCCTAATTTTAATCCATTCAGTGTTCCCATTTCTGTTCGAACAACTGCCTCTTGGTCCGTGTACAGGTTCCTCATGAGCACAATTAAGTGTTCTGGAATACTTAGAATTTGCAATACTGTCCATAGTTTGTCATGATCCACACAATCGAAAGCCTTTGAATAGTCAATAAAGCACAGGTAAACATCTTTCTGATATTCTCTGCTTTCAGCCTAGATCCATTGGACATCAACAATGATATCCCTTATTCCATGTCTTCTTCTGAATCTGGCTTGAACCTCTGGAAGTCCTCTGAAAATGTATGCTTGCAGCCATTTCTTTATTACCTTTAGTAAAACTTTGGTTGCATGGGATATCAAAGCTAATGTCCGATGATTTCCATATTCCTTCTGGTCACCTCTCTTTGTAATGGGCAAAATGCAGGTCTCTTCCAATCAGTAGGCAAGATAGTTGTCTTCCAAATTTCTTGGCATAGATGAGTGAGTGCCTACTGTGCCGCCTCACTTTCTTGAAAGATTTCAATTTTTGTTACATCAATTCCTGGTGCCTTGTTCTTTGCCAATTCCTTCAATGAATTGGCTCTTGATCATATGCTACCTCTTGAAGCGGTCAACCATCAACCATTTCCTTTTGGTACAGTGACTGTGTATTCCTTCCATCTTCTTTTGATGCTTTCTGCACCATTCAATAATTTGCCCATAAAATCCTCAATAATGAAATTTGAGGCTTGAATTTTTTCTTCAGTTCCCTGAGCTTGAGAAATGTTGCGCACATTCTCCCCTTTTTGTTTTCTGGCTCCAGATCTTTGCATTTTAGTTGTAATATTTGACTTTGTCTTCTTGAGTTGACCTTTGAAATTTTCTGTTCAGTTCTTGTACCTCCTATTTCCTCCATTTGCTATAGCATCTCTACACTGGTGTGCTGGGGACAGCATACACAGACCCTGGGTTGATCAGTGGCAGCCCCATTAAACCACCTCTAAATATAATCAGTTTAACCCAGATGCTCTCCTTCCTCCTGAAAGTATATAGGAATATTAACAATGCAGCATTTTAGGTATAGATAAATGAAGCCCTGTGCCTGAGATCTTGCTCACAAACAAAAGTTTGCAAAGTGTACAGAGACAGCTTGGCTCCTTTCAGGAACCTTGCTTTATGTTATGTATCCTTAAGAAACTGCACGTTGCTACTCTAGATCAATTAAGTTTAAAAGTTAACATATAACTGCTTGATTGAACCTTTTTTTTTGTAAAAATAAAAATGTTAGATTGTTAAGAAAAACTATGAAAATATCTTAAAAGTTGTTCCTGTGAATCATTATGTCCTGTTTTGAATGATTAATCTCATTTCAGTTCCATATTCTGCCTTAATCACATCCTCCCTTTGTGACATCCTCCCTGAGTGAATTACATCCTTCCTTTGTAACAAATCCCTCCCTAAAAAAGTGAATAAAAGGCTGAGGTAGAGTGAATTCTGCATGCAATGCTATGCAATGCTATGCAATGCTAGGCAATATGTTTGCAGATCTGTCTACCAGCCAGCTTGCATCATATCTCTGTGTCTGTCTTTTTTGTATATATTTCGCTTCTCTCTTTTTCTATCACTTTTGCCACCAGATCTCCCTTCTTCGTGACACCCACACTTCCTTGTCGAGGCGGAACCCCTACATAGGACCTCGACACTGGTGAACAAGTCTCAGTGTCTCTTCTGACATCGAATTTGATCTTTTCCTTCTTTCTTGTCTTCTTAATGACTTTATGCTTTCTTCATGTATGATGTTCTTGATGTCATCCCACAACTCTTCTGGTCTTCTGTCTTTAGTGTTTAATGTATCAAATCTGTTCTTCAGATGATCTCTAAATACAGGTGGGTTATGTTCAAGGTCATATTTTGTGTCTTGTGGACTTCTTTTCATTTTCTTCAGCTTCAGTTTGAATTTTCGCAGGAGGAATTGATGGTCAGTTTCACAATCTACCCCTGGCCTTGTTTTGACTGATCATATGGAGCTTTTCCATCTTCTTTTTCCACAGATGTAGTCAATTTGATTTCTATGTATTTCATCTGGTGAGGTCCATGTGTATAATCATTTCTTATGCTGTCTAAAGAAGGTATTTGAAATGAACAAATCATTTGTTTTGTAGGATTCTATCATGCAATCTTCAGCATCATCTCTATCACCAAGGTCATATTTTCCAACAGTTGATTCTTCCTCTTTGTTCCCAACCTTTGCATTCCAATTACCAGTAATGATTGATACATCTTGGCTGAATGTTTGATCAATTTCAGATTGAAGAAGTTGGTAAAATTCTTCTAGTTCATCCTCACTGCCTTTAGTGGTTGGTGTGTAAATTTGACTAATAGTGGTATTAACTGGTTTTCCTCTAGGCACATGGATATTAACCTATCACAGGCAGTATTGTACCTCATGACTGATCTTGATATGTTCTTTTTGATGATGAATGCAAACCTGTTCCTTTACAATTTGTCATTCCTGTCATAGTAAACTATGTGGTTGTCAAGATTCAAAATCGCCAATACCAGTCTATTTCAGCTCACTAATGTCTAAGGTATCAATTTTTATGTGTCCCATTTCATTTTTGACAGTTTCCAATTTTCCTAGATTCATACTTTGTACATTCCATGTCCTGATTATTAATGGATGTTTACAGCTGTTTCTCTTAATTTTGAGTTGTGCCCCATCAGTAAATGAAGGTCCCATGGGCTTTACTCTGATCTCCTTTACTCCATTCATGCCTGACAGTGTTTCTCTGCCATTCATAAGGTTTTCAGTGACTAAATATTCGGAAGTAGTTTGTCACTCCTTCTTCCTAGTCTGTCTTCAACTGGAGTCTCATCTGAAATCTGTCCACCATGGGTGACCCTGCTGGTATTTCAAATACCCATGGCATAGCTTCCAGAATCACAGCAACTCACAAGCCACCATAGTACGACAAACAATAGATTTTACAAAAACCTAAAATGAATATATTTCTAATATTTTAGGGGCAAGGGAGTGCTTTGTTTCCTTTACCTTTATTTTATTCTGGCCTGGTATTGTGCATAAAAGGAATAATAAATAAATAGTAAATGAGTACTTTATTAAATAATTTGAAATCTCCTAGTTTTTCTTCACTACCTCAATCTACTTCCTGCAAGATTTTTCAAGTTAAGTGCAAAGTTTAGACATGAGGGCTAAACAAGAATTTCTGCTTCTCTCCCCACAAATCAAGGACAACTCGACCCTCAAAATACACTCACCATGGCTGACCTACCCAGACATAGATACAGAAGTTCTGGCAGAGATAAAGAATGCCACATTTGCATCTAAGAAATAGACCAATTTTGACCTGTTATATCCAAGATAATCAAATCGATAAAGACTGGAAGGTCATGAATTTAGAGATATAAGAACACTTTCTACTTTAAAATATGGTCCAATGAAAAGGCTTTAAACTATCAGATTATCAATACCTTCTCCCATAGGATATGAAGTAGATTTGGAAAGGATAAAAGTAGCTTGTTGCAACAATTCCCTCAGCAGAAATCCCTATGCGATCATCATGGAATAACTCCCTGGTTGTTTCCTTGGAGTCTATTTAAATCAATACTGAAAGACAATTCTATTAAACAAAGTTTCTTAGCTTAGGAAAGTATAAAAAACCCACTGCTAATAACAGAATTCTGACTCATATCATCCATATAGGATAGGCTACTGGGTTTCAAAGGATGTAAATCTTTATGGAGACAGGCTAACAAATCTTTCTCCAGTGGAGTTCCTAGTGGATTCAAACCACCAGCCTTCCAGATAGCAGCCACGCACCTAAACTATTATTGTACCAGGGCTCCTTGAAAAACAGTATGAATATGTGAGTTATGGTACAGAGAAGAGTAGAGATTAATTAGAAAGTCACTTGAAAGGCAAGTCCATGGACAGCAATAAACAGTGAGAGTGTAATTGAGACAGAATAAAGTATAACACAGTCTTCGGTATGGATTGCATCTCAATGTCAAGAAAACAAAAATCCTCACCACTGGACCAATAAACAACATTCTTATCAATGGAGAAAAGATTGAAGTTGTCA
>NW_006408854.1:53891-56305 GCF_000296735.1 Chrysochloris asiatica
CAGCCTCTGGAGTAGGCAAATTATAAAACTTGATGAGTCTAAAACCTTCCATTAACCTTTGTTTCCAATATTTTCTACAGATAAATATTTATGGAAAGTCAGTCCTCTTCTCTTGGAATCTGAATTCTGAATTCTGGGACTCTTAGGTATGAATGCTTAAAAAATAAACACTCAAAAAAAAAAAAACCAGCAACAACAACAACAACAACAAAAATAAAAAAACAAAGACCATAGCCATTGCCATAAAGATGATTCTGACTCATAGAGACCCTGTAATAGTTTCTGAGACTAAATCTTTATGGGAGCAGCCAGCCTCATCTTTCTCCTGTGCAATGGCTGGTGGGTTTCAACTATTGACCTTGTGGTTAGCAGCAAATACCTAACCCAAAGCACTACCAGTGTTCCTTAACATGACTGCATTTGTTGTTGTTAAGTGCTGTAGAGTTGGTTCCAACCCATAGTGACACTGTATAGGATTTCCAAGGAGCAGCTGGTGAATTTGAACTGCTGACAGTGAGTTTCAAAACGACTTTGCAGTCCAACACATAAACCACAATGCCACACCAGGACTCCAGCATGACCCTGTACAGGGTTTCCAAGACTGTAAATCTTGACGGGAGCAGAAAGCCTCATCTTTCTTCCATGGAATGGCTGGTAGTTTCGAACTGCTGACCTTAAGGTTCGCAGCCTGATTCATAACCACTATGCAACCAGAGCCCCTTGCATGACTGCATAGTGTCCAATAAAATTTCTCCTTATACTTTGCATCTCAAACTCACCGTATTTTCCACATGTAAAATGATTTACCATTTTGGATTTTACATGTTCATATATTAATCTCAACCTATTATTGTTTCCTACCTTACTGTGGTGCTGTGGGATAAGGTCAGTGGTTCAAATTCACTGGATGCTCCTCAGAAATCCTATGCATGGTCACTATGAATCAGAACCTACTTAATGACACCTAACAACAACCTCAACCTGGCTCTCACATGCAAAAGAAATGTTTTCCAAAGTGTATTTTTCATATTTGTATTAGAATTATCTGTAATTTATTGCTGACTAGATGATATAAAACTGAAACTGGTAGATTCTAAATTACTGATAGAGTCTAAATATTTCTTTTAATTTCAAGTCTAAATAAAATAGACAATGAACCTATTACCTACTGCCACTGTAGAATAGGTCGTGGACACCTAACTGCAAGGTTGGCAGTTCAAACCCACCAGATGCTCCTTGGAAATCCTATGCAGTGTGGCTGTGAGTTGGAAACAACTTGATGGCACTTGAAAACAACAGCAATGTGAAAACAAGCATTTATATTAGGAATCTCTGTTGTTTGCTGCCGTTGAATTGGCTGCCCCATGTGTAACAGGAGCAGCTTGTTATGAATTATAGGGTTTTAATAGGTTGATTGTTTTAAGTCAGTCCATAAACCATTCTTCCTAGTCTATCTTAGTCTAAAAGCTCCTTTAAGACATCAAAGCAACACACAGCTTCTATTGATCAATAGGTAACGGCTGTATATAACGTGCATTTGCCAGAGGTAGAATCTGCATTTCCTGCATGAAAGGTGAGAATTCTAATACAAGAAGATAAATACTAGAATGAATTTCACTTTAAAACTACAAAGCTGATGGTTTGGTACAGATACACAATGGAATAGTATGCAACACTGAAAAATAATGATGAATCTGAGAATCACCTCATAACATGGATGAACCTAGAGGATATATGCTGAGTGAAATTAGTCAATCACTAAAGGATAAATATTCTATGAGTTCACTCTTGTAAAAAGTTAGGATTTTTTTTTTTTTTTCTAAAAGAAACATGAGGTGCTGTGAGTTATTGCATTGGACTGCATTATCAGTTTGAACCTCAAGGTTGGTGGTTCAAGCTCACCAGTCACTCCTTGGAAACCCTCTACAGAGTTGGTATGAGTTGGAACAGACTCAACAGAACTTAACAACAACAGTAACAACAATAACTGATATTTACCAGGGGTGGGTGGGAAGGGACTATTACTCACAGGGTAAAATGTAGACAACATGGTCACTTGGGTGACGGGAATGATAATATGCAATAAGAGGGAAGTTGACACATGAAAGATGAATGTAATGGAAAAAATAAAGAGTAGCACAAGAGTTAAATTGAATAGAGGTAAATTCTGTTAACTGATACTACATGGAAGGGATTGCAAACATTGTAATGACACGAAATGTATGGTTTTGGTTGAATGTGGGACTTGATGATCTGCTCTATAAACCTTCACTTAATTCACTACTAGATCAATAAACAACATCCATATAGACAGATAAAAGGAAACGAAGTTGTCAAAAACGTCATTTTGTTCAGATCAACATTCAATGCTTATGGAAGCAGCAGTCAAGAAATCAAATGATGCATTATGCAAA
>NW_006408854.1:70235-80507 GCF_000296735.1 Chrysochloris asiatica
AAAAGAGCTGAACAGAAAATTTCACAGGGCAGCTCTAGTATTCAAAGTCAAGTATTATAATGAAATGTGCAAAGACCTGGAGTTATAAAACGAAAGGGAAAGAACGTTCTTGGCATTTCTCAAGTTGAAAGAACAACAAGAACAACAAAAAATCAAGCCTCAATTTGCAATATTGAATGATGAAGAAAGTATCAAAAGATGATGGAAGAATTCACAGAATCACTGTGCCAAAAATATTGGTAGATATTCAACCATTTCATGACAAAGAATAAATCAAAAGCCAATGGTGCTGAAAGAAGAAATACAAGGTGCACTGAAGGCATTAGCAAAGAACAACACTTTGGGAATTGATCAAAGACAAATTGAAATCTTTCAACAAATTGACGCAGCACCGGAGGCACTCAACTCATTTATGCCAATAAATATGATATATTGCACCTCAGTGTAAAGAAAACAAAAATCCTCACCATGGGCGAATAACTAACATCATAATAAATAGAAAACAGATAGATATAGCCAAAGACTTCAGTTTTGTTTGTATCCACAGTCAACGCTCATCCAAGCAGCATCCAATAAATAAACAACATATTGTATTAAACAAATCTGCTGCACAAAACCTCTTTGATGTGTTCAAGAGCAAAGGTGTACCTGAGTAAAGGTATTTAATAGTCTCATATGCATGTGAAAGTTGGACAATGACTACTGTTGTTGTTGTGAAGTGCCATCGAGTCGATTCCGACTCATGGCGACACTGTATGGGGTTTCCAAGGAGCAGCTAGTGACCTTGAACCACCGACCTTGCAGTTCAAACTGCTTTGCAGTCTGGCGCATTAACCCACAGCGCCACACCAGGACTCGGGACAATGAATATAGGAGAATGTAAAATAACTGATGCATTTGTGTTATGTTATTGGAGAAGAATACTGTTCTGGTTTTACTTCTTACAACACACAATTCCAAATCAGTGTTGGAAGAAGTACAGCCAGAACGTCCCTTAGAAGCCAGGATGACAACACTTTGTATCAGATTTCAGACAGACACATGGGACCAGTACATGGAGACGGCTATCATGTTTCTTAAAGTATGGTGGTTATATACCGTGGAGTCGGTTCCGACTCATAGTGACTCTGTACAGGGTTCAAGGCTGTAATTTTTATGGGAGCAGAAAGCCTCATCTTTCTCCCGCAGAACCGCTGGTAGTTTCGAATTGACAACCTTAAGTTTTTCAGCCTGACTCATAGCCACTACGCTACCAGAGCTCCTTAAAGTATAGGGTCAGCGAAAAAGAGGAATATACCCAATGAGATCTGGTAGCATAGTAGTTACGAATCAGGCTGCGAATCTCAAGGTCAGCAGTTCGAAACTACCAGCTGCTCCGCGGGAGAAAGATGAGGCTTTCTGCTCCTGTAAAGATTTACAGCCTCGGAAACCCTGTACAGAGTCGGAACCAACTCCACGGCACACCACCACCACCACCCAATGAGATGGATTGGTACAGTGGTAGCAATAATGGGCTCACGTTTAACAATAAATGTGAGCACGATATCAGGACAGGGCTATGTTTTTTATTCTGCTGTGTATAGGATTGCTATGATTTGGAAATGACAAAACGGCACCTAACAACAACAGTTTGACAAACACAAAAACATGCACCTACATTATGAAACTCCAGCATAATTCTAATCCAGTTTTCTCTTAACATGTGCACTGTCTTCAACAATGCTTATCAGTTACAAAATACCAACAATTTTCTACATTAAATTTAATTCACATATACAAAAACATAGACTTTGGAGACAAAAATTGAATATACCATTTTCTGCTCCATTTTTCACATATACAAAAACATAGACTTTGGAGACAAAAATTGAATATACCATTTTCTGCTCCATTTTGTTTCAAAGGCTCTGGAATCCACTTCTAATTAACAGATGCCATTTATGGGATGAGAAAAAAAAAATGGATACCAATAGTTCAAAAAATTGTCTATCGTCGAAATGGTGAATTTCACATATGTTGGTGAAAAGAAGAAAACACTTTTTGAACTTAAATCACTTAAATATTATCAGACAAATACTGTTGTTGTTGTTAAATACCATGGAGTTGGTTCCTACTCAATGTGACCCTGCACAGGGTTTCGGAGGCTGTAAATCTTTATGGGAGCAGAATGTCTCATCTTTCTCCTGCAGAACCGCTGGTAGTTTCGAACTGCCAACCTGCAGGTTAGCAGCCCAATTCATAACCAGTACGCTACCAGAGCTCCTTAGACCAATACTAGAATACCAATAATCATAAATATGAATCATTTTAAAGACACTAAAAACCTAAATTGATATTGAGTTTATTCACTATCTTGATCTGAGGAGTATGGAATTTGTGTGACAAAATTAAAATTACATAAAGAATTGAAGTGATTCATTTATTTTCCTCACTTTTCCTCTTGTAATAATATAATTTGTAATCTTTTATCATACCTAGTTTGATACTTAAGTTCTAAAGTTACAATCTTGGCACTTAAATTAGCTAGTGATACATGTTTATTTTCTTATTGGTTTGTTTAGAACTAAATTGTTGTTGTTATGTGCCGTGGAGTCGGTTCCGACTCATAACAACACTGTACAGGATTTCTGAGGCTGTAAATCTTTACAGGACCAGAAAGCCTCATCTTTCTCCCGTGGAACAGCTGGTAGTTTCGAACTGCTGACCTTGAGATTTGCAGCCTGATTCGTAACTACTATGCTACCAGAGCTCCTTTTAGTACTAAATACATTCAATTTTTTTCTGCCTTGTTGTTGCTGTAGTTAGGTGCTGTTGAGTTGGTTCTGACTCACGGTAACCCTTTATAATGTTTCTGAGGAGCGGCTAATGGATTTGAACCACTGACCTTGTGGTTCAAACCAACATTGTGGTCCAATACATTATCCTCAGCACCACACCACATCTATTCTGTGTAGAAACTTTGCAGTAACTAGTTACTTGATTCATCTCATGTATGCTAATTTATTTTTTTTAAGTGTAGAATTTATACAGTAATCACCTAAAATAAAATTTATACATCAAATATTTGTCTCTAAATAGACCTTTTTTCTTCCCAAAGAGCATTTGAGTAGGGGCCTCATTGCCTGTCTGGACAGAAGGTCAATAGTTGGAAAAAGCTTTTTAACCCTAATATTATTAGTATCTCATAGATGGAGGGCAATCTTGCCCAAAAAGAAATATGACAAAAATCAGGAAATTTGAGGTTTAGAAAATAGACAGATTGATAGCATCAGAGGCAAAATTTGAAGCTAGTCAAATATTAAAAGATAAATGAATCTCAGGCATTGTTGCAAAAGTGTTTATATGACAATTTCACATTTTGAAAAATAGTATATTTGAAATTTACTATGCCACCATGTTCCAACTTTTTGTTTTCCATTGTATTCCACCTGTCATATAATGCTTACAAAAGCCATTCAAAGGAAAAACTAGATTTATAATTTTTCTAAAAGAAAATCAGAAAAATAGATCAATATTTTTGAAGTTAGTGAAGTATGTCCTAGAAATATTCCACTGAAAAAGTATTTTTAAACCATAAGAATTAAATAATACTTTAAAAAATCTAAACAGTGGCTTAAACCAAATGTTTAATATTATTTTCCCATTTCTTAATATCAGTTTTGAATTTTGCAGAAAAGCACTCAACAAGTAATAGGATAAGCCAAGTATCATATGATACCAAAAAATATCCATAAATAAGTAGTATTTATTTTAATTGTATTATATGGAGTGCACAAGAAGCTCTGGTAGCATAGTGGTTACGAATCGGGCTGCAACCCTTAAGGTCAGCTGTTCTGTGGGAGAAAGATGAGGCTTTCTGCTCCCATAAAGATTTACATCCTCGGAAACCCTGTACAGGGTCACTATGAGTCAGAACCAACTCCACAGCACATAACAACAACAACAACATATGGAGTGCACAGGTCACATCATGATCTTTTTTTTTTTTTAAGCTCTTATTGTGAACTGAGTGATAGTTTACATGGGAGAACATCAACTTACACCATCGTTTCATTGTAATGATTACAATCCCCTCCATGCATCATCATTCAACAGTATTTGCTTCCTTTCCTTCTGTTTTGTTTTGTGTTTTGGGGGCAGTGTTGGGGGAGATGAACACAAAAATACTCAGAAATATATAATCATTTAAACAACCAAAGGGCAAATTCTGCAAGCCTGTCTTTGGGCTGCCAGCACCCAGTCCCTCTCTTTCCATGAGCCCAGAGTCCTCAGCTGCTCCCTCTTTCCAGGTCCTCATCTCTGCCTCCATCTCTGGTGTCGCTGCTTCTCTGAATAGGGTCCCCCATTCCACTTATGCTCTTCTCCCTTGATGGTCCTAAGGTCCTCTGTTTCTGGACAGTAAGATTAACTACTCCCTGTTTTTGTTACAAAATGTCTACCTTTACAGTTTTGGCAATCACTATTAGTCATAATAACAATTACTCACTATTAAATCATAAGAATCTTTTCCACATCTCTTTTAACCAGACCTGCCAGACAAGATGAAAACTATTGAGTGGAGTCTCCACCATCCTCTGCACACTCTTAAGCTAAACTCCCTCTTTGAAATTTATAAGCCAGTCACTTCGTGCCTTTATCTCCCCCTTGTTTTAGTTAGCCAATGTCTAAGTTGCCCATCCTTATCTACCCTGTATACAGAGGGGATAGAATTGATACTTGTTGTGAAGACTCCTTTCCTATCTGTTGGTATTTTGAGCTACTACATCAATAAGCAAAGATCAAGTTCATTAAATTGTAGCAATTTAACTATGCCATATTCTTATACAAAATGTATCATTCTTCTCAATGGAACAATATAGAAAACTCTTGCCACTATCAAATCTAACCCCGATCAAATCTATGCCTACTCATAACAACTCTGTGTGTCACTGTTGAACTGGGGTCCATAGAGTTCCAATGGCTCCAAAATTTCAGATGTAGATTGCCAGGACTTACTTCCAAGGAACCTCTGAGTAGACTCAAACCTTCAAACTTCAGGTTAGCAGCCTCACATATTAACTGTTTGCACCACCCAGGAACTCTAAGCACCGTTACATTTTATCTAGCCTCATCTTTTCATAAAAAAAAACAAAAAAAAAACGCATTAACTGGTAAAATTACAAAGACAATTGAAGTAATACTAATGTCAACATTCACACATTTTTAAAAAATGAACACACCACTTTAACCAGTCTTCAATAATGACTACTCACTAAAGACTGCTGACTAATTGCTGGTTATATGTTTTCTTGTAGCTTCCTTGCCCCTCTCCAAAGCATACCAAAATACACGAGTACAAGTTATGGTGGAGTCCTGGTGTGACGCCGTTGGCTAATATGCTGGACTGCAAAGTCATTTGAACCATAAGATTGGTGGGTTAAGCTCATGAGCCACTCCTTGGAAACCCTAGACAGGGCTGCTATGGGTCAGAAGTGACTCGATGGCACTTAATAACAATAAGAAGAAGTTATGTTGTCTTGGGCATAACATTGATTCCTCTTAAGCAGAAGATGAAAAATTAATGTCATTCATAAACTTCAGAATTGGCTATTACCAGTAACTAGTACATGCCAGTAGCACAGATACTTTACCCTTAGTTGAGAGCATAATTATGTGATATTCAATAATTATGAGTAGAACTCAACTAAGCCTCCTTTTGGTACCCCTCCAGTAGAAGAAAGGACGCCTGTAGCTAATTGCAGATGAGAACTGCCAACCATAATTTGTTCCTCCAGACTGGCTGTCAGCACTTTTAATCCTTATTAAAGTAGCATGCTTACAAAGAAAAAAATTAGCTTACTTTTATAAAGTTTTAGAATGATTTATACATTTTTTATAAATATGTGATATTTTGGTCTTCTCTTTATTGAGATCTCATCAAGGAAGAGGAAGTGGCAACAGATGATGACCTTTAAAAGTTGTATGCATGTAAATGTGTGTGTGTATGTGTGTGTGAAAAGGTAGCATTGTCTAAGAATGTCTCTGGAAAAAAATCCAGTAGATGAAATAAAGTTGATTCTATATTATGGAAAAAATAACAAGTAAATCTTAAAACCTGGGGTTCAAATTTTAAATCCTGGTTTGTAGGGAAGAACCAAGCTGTCCCAACTTGCCACAATTCACATTTCCTAATTTTGTTGTTTAACTTGGGAATCATAATCAGCAGATGGCCTTCATTCTATAACTTTTTCCACCTTCAAAGAAGAAAAAAATTTCAAATTCCATCTCTATTTCTGTTGGGTGTTTATTGTTAGGTGCCATTGAGTCTGTACAAACTCATAGCAACCCTATGCACAACAGAACAAAACAGGGCCTGGTCCTGAGTCAACCTTACAATTGTTGATACACCTGAGCCCATTCCTTCCGCTACTGTGTCAATCCATCTCACTGGGGGTCTTCCTATTTTTCTACAACCCTCCACTTTACCAAACATGATATCCTTTCTCCAGTGATCTCCTGATAATATGTCTGAAGTATGAAAGATGAAGTCAGGCTATCCTGGCTTCCAAGGAGCACTCTGGCTGTACTTCTTTCTATTAAGGTCCTTTTGTTCTTTTGCAACCAATAGTTTGAACAAATGCCTCTTGGTCTATGTACAGGTTCCTCATGAGCACAATTGAGTGTTCTGGAATACTTTCACAACGTTGTCCTTAGCTTATCACGATCCACACAATTTAAATCCTTTGCGTAGCCAATAAAGCACAGATATATATATCTTTCTGGTATTCTCTGTATTAAGCCAAGATCCATCTGACATCAGCAATAATATCCTTCTTTCCACATCCTCTTCTGAATCCTGTTTGAACCACTGCAAGTTCTCTGTATGGTAGCAGCCATTTCTGTATTACCTTTAGTAAAACTTTACTCACATGGGATATTAATGATATTGCCTGATGATTTCCAAATTCCGTTGGGTTACCTCCATTGGGAATGGGAACAAATACAGATTTCTTCCAATCAGTTCACTAAGTAGTTGTCTTCCAAATTTCTTGGCATAGATGAATGAGTGCCTACAATGCCACATCATGTGATTTCCAGCATTGTTTCTATCACCAAGGCCATATTTTCCAATTATTGATCCTTCTTCTTTATTTCCAATCTTCACCTTCCAATTCTCAGTAGTTATCAATATATGCTGCTTGCATATTTAATCAATTTCAGACTGGAAAAGTTTGAGAATTCCTCAATTTCATCATCACTGGTTCTAGTAATTGGTGCAAAAATACGAATAATAGTGGTATTAACTTGTCTTCCTTGTAAGTGTATGGATATTATCCTATAACAGATAGCATTATACTTCATGACTAATCTTGATACATTCCTTTTGATGATGAATTCAACACAATTCCTCTTCAACTTGTCATTTCCAGCATAGTAAGCCATGTGATTGTCAGATTCACAATGGCCAATACCAGTCCATTTCAGCTCACTAATGCCTAGGATATCAATGATTATGTATTCCATTTCAGTTTTTGGTAACTTCCCATTTTTCTTCATGCTTTCTATGTTCTGATTATGATTGGGTGTTTACAGCTGTTTCTCTTCATTTTGAGTTGTGCCTCATCAGCAAATGAAGGTCCTGGGAGCTTAACTCCAGTTGCATCATCACGGTCAACTCTGAGAAGGCAGCTCTTCCACAGTTGCATTTTGAGTGCCTTCCAACTTGAGGGTCTCCTCTTCCCTCTATATCTGAATATTCTGGTGTTCTTCATCATATTTCATAGTCAATATTCTTGTGCTGACAGTGTTCCACTGCTATTCTTAAGGTTTTTAGTGACTAAATATTTGGAACTAGTCTGTCTCTCCTTCTTCCTAGTCTATCTTCATCTGGAAGCTTGGCTGAAATCTGCTGGTAATTAAAACCATTTGAACCACAAGGTCAGCAATTCAAGCTCACCAGCTTCTCCTTGGAAACCCTATGCAGGGTGCTATTGTGTCGGAACTGACTCGATGGCACTTAACAACAATAACCCTTTATAAAGCCTGATGTTCTCCTCCAGGGACTGGTCCCTCTTGATAACATGTCTGAAATATGATATGAAGTATCACCACCCTGGCTTCTAAAGGGTATTCTGGCTTTACTTCTTCCAATACAGATTTGTTTGTTCTTCTGGCAGTACCTGGTATTTTTAATATTCTCTCCAATACCATAAATCAAATGTATAGATTTTACTACAGTCTTTCTTATTCATTGTCCAACTTTGACACATGTATGAGGTGACTGAAAATACCAAGACTTGGGTTAGATACATCTTGGTCTATAAACCAATATCTTTGCTCTTTAACACTTTACAGAGGTCTTGCCCAGAAGATGTGTCTAATGCAATACATCATTTGACTTGTGGACTGCTACTTCCATTAGCCTGGGAAAACCTATGGAGCAGTTCTATTTTCTGTGTCTCTACTAGAAGGAGTTCTGATAGTGTAGTGGTTAGGAATCAGGCTTCGAACCGCAAGGTCAGCAGTTCAAAACTACCAGTTGTTCCATGGGAGAAAGATGAGGCTTTCTGCTTCCGTAAAGATTTACAGCCTCGGAAACCCTGTGCATAGGGTCACTATGCATAGGAACTGACTCCACAGCACATAATAACAACAACAACTTGATGGAAACAAGATGGCAGATTGGGTAGACATGCTGTGAGGATGTCCATCAGCAACAACACAGAATACCAGACGAAGCAGGATCAGGGGATGGTGCTAGAACTCTGAACAACATATAAGGGAATATGTAGAAGGCTTACAGCTAGGGAAATTTGTAGCAGAATCAAGAAATTCATTGGTTTCTAATTCAAGATGCTCAGCTGCTCCCACAGTCACCATCTTGGGAGAGACCAAGCAGGGGAAGGATCAGAACAGCCACGAACCCTGGACAGAACTGCGGAGATACAGGTGTGAATATTCTTTATTTTGGTATCTCTTCATTGGTCTCTCGCTGTCTGTGCACCTCAATTCTGGTGATTAGAGGGCATGCCTGAGCAAATGAACACCCCACCCCATTCCTGGAGGTTCTAATATGCTTGTGCAAAGATCTTCATGAAATTTAAAGTGACAGTTTCCACTTAAAACCAAATGGACACCACTCATCTGTCAGTTTGTCATACTGTGGTGGCTTGTGAGTTGCTATGATGCTGAAAGCTATGCCACCGGTATATTAAATACCAGCAGGGTCACCCATGGTGACCAGGTTTCAGATGAGCTTCCAGACAAGACAGACTAGGATGAAAGAGTGACGAACTACTTCAGAATATTTAGTCACTGAAAACCTTATGAATAGCAGAGAGACGCTGTCAGATATAGTGCTAGAAAATGATCCCCTCAGGTTGGAAGGCACTCAAAATACGACTGGGGAAGAGCTGCCTCCTCAAAGTAGAGCTGACTATCATGACGTAAATGGAGTAAAGCCCTTGAGAGAAAAGCCTGCGGGACCATCATTTGCTGATGGGCACAAATCAAAATGAAGAGAAACAGCTGTAAAAATCCATTGAAAATCGGAACATGGAATGTATGAAATACGAATCTGGGAAAATTGGAAGTTGTCAAAAAAGTAATGGAAAGCATAAACATTGATATCTTAGGCATTAGTGAACTGAAATGGACTAGTACTGGCCATTTTGAATCTGACAACTACATAGTTTACTATGCCAGGAATGACAAATTGAAGAGGAATGGTGTTGCATTCATTGCCAAAAAGAACATATCCAGATCAGTCATGAGGTACAATACTGTTTGTGAAGCCCAGTTAATACCACTATTATTCAAATGTACGCAACAACCACTAAGCCAGTGAGGATTAAATAGAAGAATTTTAGCAACTTCTTCAATCTGAAATTGATTAAACATGCAATCAAGATGTATTGATCAATACTGGCGATTGGAATGCAAAGGTTGGGAACAAAGAGGAAGGATCAGTAGTTGGAAAATATGGCCTTAGTAATAGAAATGATATTGGAGAATATGCATGATAGAATTCTACAAAATCAGTGATTTGTTCATTTCAAATACCTTCTTTAGACAGCATAAGAGATAACTATACACATGGATCTCGCCAGATGGAATACACAGAAATCAAATTGAATACATCTGTGGAAAGAGACAATTGAAAAGCTCCATATCATCAGTGAAAACAAGGCCAGGGGCAGACTGTAGAACAGACCATCAATTACTCATATGCAAATTCAAACTGAAGCTGAAGAAAATGAAAACAAGTACACGAAAGCCAAAATATGAACTTGA
>NW_006408854.1:83643-89339 GCF_000296735.1 Chrysochloris asiatica
TCTACGATCTTCCTTATTCACTGTCCAGCTTTCGCATCCATATGAGGCTATTGAAAACACCATGACCTGGGTCAGGCGCACCTTAGTCCTCAAGCTGACATCTCTGCTCTTCAATACTTTAAAAAGTATTGAAGAGCTAATATGTGACCTTAAATATATCCCCATTGAATTTGTGGTTGTTGTTGTTAAGTGCCGTCGAGTCGATTCTGACCTATAGTGACCCTGAACAGAGTTTCCAAGGCTGTAAATCTTTATGGGAGCAGAAAGCCTCATCTTTCTCTCACGGAGCAGCTGGTAATTTTGAACTGCTGACCTTGCAGTTCATAGCCCAATTTGAAACCACTATGCTACCAGAGCTCCTCTATTGAATTTAGAGATCATCTAAAAAACAGATTAGACAATAAAGACAGAAGACCAGAAGAGTTGTAGAATAACATCATACAGGAAAAAAAGCAAAAGGTCATTAAGGAGACAAGAAAGAAGGAAAAGGTGAATATGAATGTCAGGAGAGACTCTGAAACTTTGATTTCCAGCATAGAAGCACACAAGCAAATAGAATAAATGATGAGGTAAAAGAGATGAATTAAAAATATCAAAGGACAGCTCTAGACGACAACATCAAGTATTATAATGAAACGTATAAAAATCTGTAATTAGAAAACTAAACATTAAAGCATACTTATCGTATCTCAAGCTGAAAGAACTGAGGAAAATATTCAAGCCTAGACTTGGAACACTGGAGATTTCTATTGGGAAAATACGAATGATGCAGAAACCATCTAAAGAAGATGGAACGAATAACAAAGGCACTTTAACAAAAAGAAATGGTCTATGTCCAACCATTTCAAAAGGTAGCATATGATCAAGTGCCAATGGTACTGAAGAAAGAAGTCCAAGGTGCACTGAAGGCATTGGTAAGGAACATGGTTCTAGGAATTGATGGAATACTAATTGAAATCTTTCAACAAACTGATGCAGAACTGGAGGTACTCACTCATTTATGCCAAGAAATTTGTAAGTCAGTTACATGGATAACTGATTGAAAGAGACCCGTTATTGTGCCCATTCCAAAGAGAGATGATCCAAAAGAATGCAGACATCATTGGACAATATCATTAATATCACATGAAAGTAAAATTTTCCAAAGATAACTAAAAAAACATTGCAACAGTACATCAATAGGGAACTGCCAGAAATTCAAGCTTGATTCTGAAGAGGACATGGAACTAGGGATATCATTGCTGACATCAGTTGGATCTTGACTGAAATCAGAGAACACCAGAAAGATATTTACTGATTTATTGATAATTTAAAGACTTGTGACTGTGTGGATCATGAGAAACTATTGATAACACTGTGAAGAAAGTGAAGAACAGGTATTCTGAAAGACCTAAGTGTGCTCATTAGTTACCTGTACATAGAGGCAAGTCATTTGACCAGAGCTATGGGATACTGAATGGTCTAAAATCATGAAAGGTGTGTGCCAGGGTTGTATTCTTTCACCATACTTATTTGATCGTTATGCTGAGCAAATAATCCAAGAAACAGGATTATATGAAGAAGGACATGACATCAAGATTGGAGGGAAACTCATTAACAACCTGTGATATGCAGCTTATATAACCTTGCTTTCTGAAAGTGAACTTAAAATATTTACTGATGAAGATGAAAGATCATAGCCTTCCACATGGGTTGCATCTCAATGTAAAGAAAACAAAAATCCTCACAACTAGACATATAAATAACATTATGATAAATGAAGAACAGATTGAAGTTGTCAAAGACTTCTTTTTGTTTGGGTCAACAATCAGCATTCATGCAAGCAGTAGCCAATGAAGACCATGGCTTTATTTAGGTGCACCTTAGACTCAAACTGCCATCTTTTCTCTCAAGCACTTTCAAAAGGTCTTGTGAAGCAGATTTGCCTAATACAATATATCACTGGATTTCTCAGATTATTTGTTCAGCACACAGATTGAATAAATATGATGAAAGAATATAATCCCAACACACACTTTTCCTGATTTTAAACCGTTCAGTGTCCATTTGTTTTATTCTAACTATTGCCTGTTTGTCTATGTACAAGTCCTCATAGGCTCTTGAACAGTTTAAAGAAGTCTTGCACAACAGATTTGCCTAATGAAATATGATCTTAATTTTTTGAATGCTGCTTCCATAAATGTTGATGGTTCATCTGAACAAAATGAAGTCCTTGACAACTTCAATTTTTTTTCCATTTATATAGATATTGTTTATTGGTCCAGTGGTAAACATTTTGGAATTCTTTACATTGAGGTGTAAGGCATACCAAAGAGTGTGGTATTTTACCTTCATCAATAAGTATTTTAAGTCCTTTTCACTTTCAGCAAGCAAGGTTGTATCATCTGTATATCACAGGTTGTTTGTGAGTCTTCCTCCAATTCTGATGCCACGTTTTTCTGCATGTAATCCTGCTTCTCAAATTATGTGCTCAACATACAGACTGAAAAAGTATGGTGAAAGAATACAACTGTGGCACACATTTTCCTAGTTTTAAACCATTCAGTGTTCCCTTGTTCTTTTTGAACAACTGCCTCTTGGTCTATGTACATGTTCTTCATGATCACAATAAAGTGTTCTGGAATACTCATTTTCTGAAATGTTGTCCTGTCCATAGTTTGTCATGATCCACACTGTCGAAAGCCTTTGCATAGTCAATAAAGCACAGGTAAACATCTTGGAGGTTTACTCTGCTTTTAGCCAAGATCCATCTGATGCCAGCAATGATATCCCTCATTCTGCATCCTCTTCTGAATCCAACTTGAAGCACTGTCAGTTTTCTGTCAATGTACCATTTCAGCAGATTTTTAAATTATCTTTAGCAAAATTTTACTTGCAGCCGATATTAATGATATTACCCAATGAATTTTGTATTCCATTGGGTTCACATCTCTTTGGAATGGGCACAAATATGGATCTGTTCCAGTCTGTTGGCCAGGAAGCTGTCTTCAACATTAACTCAGGAAGTACTGCATCAGTTTGTTAAAAGATTTCAATTTGTGTTCTATCAATCCCTGGTGCCTTGTTCTTTCTCAATGACTTCAATGCACCTTGGATTTCTGTATCCAGTATCTTTGGCTCTTGATCATATGAGACCTCTTGAAATATTTGAACATTGACCATTTCTTTTTGTACAGTCATTCCGTGTATTCCTTCCATCTTATTTTGATGCTTTCTGCATCATTCAATAAATATTACAAGTCAAAGCTTGAATTTTTTTTCTTCAGTTCTCTCAGCTTTAGAAAAGCTGAGTGTGTTATTCCCTTTTGGTTTTCTAACTCCAGGTATCTGCACATTTTGTTATAATATTAGACTTTGTCATCTCGATCTGCCCTTTGAAATATTCTATTCAGTTCTTTCAACTTGAAAAATACTGAATGTGTTTTTCCATTTTGGCTTTCTAACTTCCGGTCTTTCCAAATTTTTTTAAATACTTGACTTTGTCTTCCAGAACTGTCCTTTGAAATTTCCTGTTCAGCTGTTTTACTTCAATATTTATCCCATTGTTGTTGTTGTTGTCAGGTGCCATTGAGTTGGAACCGACTCATAGAGACCCCATGCACAGCAGAATGAAACAATGTCCGATCCTGGGCCAACCTCACTACCACTGCCACACTTGATGCCATCAATGATGCCACCTGGCTGATCCATCTCATTGGAGATCTTCCTCTTTTTCTCTGACCCTCCATCTTACCCTGCATGACATCCTTCTCCAGGGACTGTTCCCTCCTGATAATAAGTCCTAAGTATGAGAGACAAAGCTTAGCCATCTTGGCCTCCAAGGAGCACTCTGGCTGCACTTCTTCCAACACAGATCTGTTGGTTCTTTTGGCAGCCCATGGCACTTTCAATAATCTCTTCCAACACCATAACTCAAAAGCATCTTCTACAGTCTTCCTTAGTCACTGTCTAGCTTTCGCATGCATATTAGGTTATTGAAAATACCATGGTTTGGGTCAGGTGCACCTTAGCCCTCAAACTGATATCTTTGCGCTTCAACACTTTAAAAAGGTATGTTGCAGCATTGTTTGATTTCTTCATTATTGCTTCCATGAGTGTTGATAGTTGATCCAAGAAGAATGATGTCCTTGACTTCAATTTTTTCTCCATTGATGAGAATGTTGTTTATTGGTCCTGTGGTGAGGATTTTTGTTTTCTTTACATTGAGATGCAATACATATCAAAGACTGTGGTCTTTGATCTTCATCGGTAAATGTTTTAAGTCCTCTTCAATTTTAACAAGCAAGATTGTATCGTCTGCATATCACAGGTTGTTAATGAGTCTTCCTCCAGTTCTAATTTTTCATCATATAACCCAGCTTCTTGGATTATTTGCTCTGTATACAGGTTGAATACGAATCGGGCTGCGAACCTTAAGGTCAGCGGTTGGAAACTACCAGCTGCTCCGCGGGAGAAAGATGAGGCTTTCTACTCCCGTAAAGATTTACACCCTTGGAAACCCTATACAGGGTTGCTATGGGTCAGAACCGACTCGATGGCACATAACAACAACAACAACAACATACAGGTTGAATAAGAATGTTGAAAGAATACAACCCTGTCACACAACTTTCTTAACTTTAAACCATTCAATGTTCCCATGTTCTGTTTGAACAACTGCCTCTTGGTCCATGTACAGATTCTTCATAGGCACAATTGTGTTCCAGAATACTCATACTTCACAATGTTGTCCATAGCTTGTCATGATCCACATAATCAAAAACCTTTGTGTAGTCAATAAAGTGTACAGGTAAATATCTTTCTGGTATTCTCTGATTTCAGCCAAGATCCATTGGACATCAGCAATGATATTCTTCATTCCACAGCCTCTTCTGAATACCTTGAACCTCTGGAAGTTCTCTGTCAATGCATGCTTGCAGCATTTTCTGTATTACCTTTAGAAAAACTTTACTCACTGGATATCAAAGATACTATCCAATAATTTCTACATTCCATTGGGTCATGTCTTTTTGGAATGGGCACAAATATGGCTCTCTTCAAGTCAGTTTGCCAGATAGTTGTCTTCCAAATTTCTTGGCATTGATGAGTGAGGGCCTCCAGTGCCACCTCACTTTCTTGAAAGATTTCAATTTTTATTCTATCAATTCCTGATGCCTTGTTCTTTTCCAATTCCTCCAATGCACTTTGGACTTCTTCCTTCAGTTTCATTGGCTCTTGATCATATGTTACCTCTTGAAACAGTTGAACATCAACCATTTCCTTTTGATACAGTGACTCTATGTAGTCCTTCTATCTTCTTTTGAAACTTTTTGCACCATTCCATAATTTGCCCAGAGAAACCTTTAATAACAAAAGTTGAGGTTTGATTTTTTTTCTTCAGTTCCCCCAGCTTGAGAAATGCTGTGTGTGTTCTTCCCTTTTGGTTTCCTGACTCCAGTTCTTTGCACATTTTGTTGTAATATTTGACTTAGTCTTCTCAAGTTGACTTTTGAAATTTTCTGTTCAGCTTTTGTACCTCCTCATTTCTTCCATCTGCTTTAGCATCTTTATGCTGGAGAGCAAGTTTCAGTGTCTCTTCTGACATCCATTTTGACCTTTTCCTTCATTCTTGTCTTCTCAATGACTTTTTGCTTTCTTACTGTATGATGTTCTTGATGTCATCCCATAATTCTTCTGGTATTTGATCTTTAGTGTTT